>NW_018164628.1:0-18281 GCF_001263595.1 Phalaenopsis equestris | reverse complement strand
ACTAAGACCTCACCAAAAATGAGGTCAACAGAAGTCAATTGTTGGAACCTGATAAAATCTTTATCATGGGCGACATACAACGAATACTCCACCAAGTACTACAACGGCTCAAGGCCATTGAGGAAAGGACCATGGGTGAGGTCATCGTTGACCGTAAAAGCGGATATGTGGATGAGAGCCGGAAGAATAGTCAAACACCTTTCTTAGGGATGTCTTCAATAAAAAGGAGGATCGACCTGGGCATTTCAGAATTCAGTATCAAAGGTGGTCGAGAGAGAAAATGCCTACTAGAGAGCATTGAGATCTGGAAGTTAAGGTGGATCGACAAGACTTCGATGGGAGGATGACTCTATATGATTTTCTTGAGTGGATGCAGACTGTTTAGCGAATCTTTGAATGCAAGGGTGATTTCAATGATAGAAGAGTGAAGTTAGCCACCACCAAGCTGACAAAGAGTACTTGTGATAGGAGAACCTGAGAGGAAAAGACAGAGAGAAGGACGAAATAAAATCACTTCTTGAGAGAGTATGAAGAAGGCAATACAAGAATAATACCTAACCTCACACTACCGTCGGGATATTTTCATGAAACTCCAATACTAGCAACAAGACCTATCAATGGAATACACGACAGAATTTATGTAGCTCAAGTTGAAATGTCAACTAAAAGAGACAGAGGACCGCTCCATAGCCAAGTATTTTGGAGGCCTGAAGCCCACACCTGTCATGTGGTCCAACTACAAACTTATTGGACACTGAGGAATATGCAGATCTTAGCGCTAAAAGTGGAGATACAGCAAAAGCAACAGATGTACCTGCCTCAATGCAGACAACCCCGTATAGCTGGAGGCCCAAGCAGGAGCACATATGGAGTGGGAAGGACCAGACAGGGTGTTCATAGTGGAAAGAAGCTTGAGAAGAGCAGCATGTCCTGTACAGTTCCAGCTCGAAAATGTTTCTGATATCACATATATGGCTACATCACCTCCAGCTACCCAACAACTTAAGGAAGTGAGTGATGAAGAAACAGGTGAAGATCAGTGTGAGGAATACCGGCTCCAGAGATATGAAGGAGAAATCCTAGTTGTAAGAATAGTTTTGCAAACAAAACAACAGAGGAATTACTCATGGTTGAGGCACATTATCTTCCTCACCAGATGTACAACGAGAGAAAGTTTGCAGCCTCATTATTGATGGTGAAAATTTTGAGAAAGTTGTCTCCGCTTTCATGATGAAGTTGGCCTTAACTACACAAAAACACTTCCAGTCGTATTCTCTAATTATGATTCTCTAATATAATTGAAGAAAGGAAACGAGATACATGCGGATCAATAATGCCTGATAGAGTCTATTGGAGACAAACTACAAAACCAGGTTTGATGTGACACGGTGCTCGTGGACGTCTGACACATCCTACTAGGGAAACCGTGACAATTTGATCGTACGACGAAACACGATGGGCTCAAGAACACTTATAAATTTACTGAGGGAGAAATGCAACGTTCTCTTACCCATCAAGGATTCTAGAGTAACAATTACATCTGTAAGGGAGAAGCCTGAAGTCCCACACGCCACTTTTCTGCACTCAGTTCGAGAAGCCCTAGTGACATTAGCCTTAGTCTTCTTAGAGGGAAATGAGGAGGACACAGATCCACCGGAGAACGTCTAGCCACTGGAGGCTGAGTTTCAAAAGATGATGACCGACAAACTACCAGAGGGTTTATCGTAGCTTAGGGATATTCAGCATGTCATAGATCTTATTCCAGGATCAGTGTTGCCAAACAGGCTTGCATACCGATTGAGGCTAACAGAGTACATGTTACAACAAGTATAGGATTTCAATACCAGGGGATTGATGTGAGAAAGTATCAGCTCGTGTGTTATTCCCGTGTTGATTGTGCCCAACAAGGACAGCTCGTAGAGGATATGCATCAATACTTTAGTTATCAATAAGATCATTATCAAATATCGGTTTCAAATCCCTCGCCTGAATGACCTACTGGATCAGTTACAAGGAGTCATAGTATTTTCCAAGATTGATCTGCACAGTGGATATCATCAGATCATAATGGCACCAAAAAACGAATGGAAGACCGCCTTCATGACCAGAGATGGGTTGTACGAGTGAACTGTCATGTCATTTAGGTTATCCAGTGCACCTAGTACATTCATGAGACTGATGAATCAAGTGCTCTGATTTTACATCGAGAAGTTTGTGGTTGTTTACTTCGACAACAAGCTTATTTATAGTAGTTTAAAGGAGGAGCACTCACAACATTTGAGATGGGTTTTTGAGGTCTTGTGGTCGGAGAAGTTAAATGCCCACTAGAATGCCACTTCATGATGACGCGTGTTTTTTGGGTTATATTGTATCTGATATAGGCATTCAGATGGAGCCTATAAATATAGAGGTGATCGTGAGCTAGACACTCCCATAGTCCTTTGTCGAGCTGAGGCAATTTTTAGGGGTTAGCACAGGCGATTAATCAGAAACTTCAACATCATTACAACCCCCTCTGACAGAGCTTTTGAAGGGAGAGCACTTTAAGTGGCCAAAGGCAGCCCAATTCAGTCTTAACACTTTGAAGAAGGTGGCATAGTCACCAATGTTAACTTTACCAAATTTCGGCCAGTTATTCGAGGTGAAGTTTGTCGCTTCTAAAATGAGAATCGGAGCAATGCTGAGCTATAGAAGATAACTTATAGCCTTCTTCAGTGAGAAATTAAACGAGTACAGAAGATGATATTCGACATACGACAAGGAGTTCCATATCATTATGACAGCTCTTCACCACAAGAGTCACTACTTGCTGACAAGCGAGTTCACTTTATTCACAAATCACAAGGTGCTAAGATTCTTCAACAATCGGAACAAGCTGAAGAGTAGACCTGCTTCATGGGTTGAGTTCTTAGCATCATTCCAGTTCATGCTCAAGCACAAGGCAGGAAGTCAGAATTGAGTCGTTGATGCCTTGATCCGCCACCATTTGCTAATCATCTCCCTACTGACTAGAGTTGTGAGATTTGAGGGAGTGGAGTTGTACAGGGTAGATGAGGATTTCAGGGAAATCTGGAAACAAAGTCAGAAGAGGCCCACTGGACCATACCATAGACATGATGATTCTCTATTCCACCAAAACAAATTGTGAGCTCCAAAATGTTTGTTGAGGGAAGCCAACATTCAGGAGAGTCATAGGGAGGGGACTAGTAGGTCATTTTGGTAGAGACAAGACCCTCACGTTAGTTTATGACTCTGACAAATGAGACATTTGGAGTGATACATCCTACAGTGCAAAGTTTGCCACCTAGCCAAGACCCGAGGGCAAAATACAGTGCTATACATAGCATTACCGACACCACAGGCCATTTGGGTAGATGTCAACATGGATTTCGTGGTGGGACTTCAGAAAACATACCAGAACAAAGATTCAATAATGGTTGTGCTTGAAAAATCTTGAAAATGGCTCATTATTTGTCGTGTCACAGGACATTAGATGCATTTTATGTCATTGATTTGTACCTTCAGAGAGATCATGAGGCTGCATAGGATCCCCAAAAGCATCACATCTGATAGGAACGTCAAGTTCCTCAGTCACTTCTAGATAACCCTATGAGTAAAGCTTGGTAATAAGCTTCAAGGCAACCCACCTACAGATAGATGGTCAGACAGTGGTCGTGATCGGGAGCCTGGGAAAACTCCTGAGGTGCTTCATATGAAAGAACATCAGGCAGTAAGACCTGCTTCTAGCTCGGGCTAGATTTGCGTACAATAGGTTCGTGAGCCTGACTATAGGACACGCGTTATTTCAGATTGCGTATGAACACAATCCACTAACTATGTTTGAATTAGTATCAGCTCTTCATACATCGGAAATTAGTTGGGATGCTAACCTTTGTTTTAAGGCGCAAGTTTGTACTAGGCGCAAGTTTGTACTAGCCCATGTCAATGATGGGATTTTAAGGGCATACTGAAATGGGCTCATGCGGGACTTAAGAGCCCATTTGACACCCTATCACAAAGGTTAATGCAAATAGCTTAGCTTGTATAGTGAAGTGGATTTTTTTACAATCTATGACTATCTGAATCACAGCAGGGCAACCTAACCTTTGTTTCTCCGGACTAGTAGTGATATACTTGAAAAATAATGAAAGAAAATTTTCCTTGATGATACAATCATACCTTGATGACAAATGTGGGGAGTGCTCATTGTAAGCCACTGGAGCAAAGATAAATGTTAAAAAAGTACCACATAAAATCATTAATAGGATAGGTTTCAGTGAGCGGAGCCTGCGGCATAAGCTCCTCTCATGATAGGGCACTACGAACTTGCTCGCATCTTTGAAATCCCGACCTCTGTGCCTTCTTTTGCTTGCATCATCACTATGAAATGCACACATAAATGGATTAGTCATTTTGTTTCAGTTTTGAAAATATACATGATTAGTAGTTCCATAGACAAAACAGTAAAGCATGTGCAGTCTTAAAAATACAAATGTTAACCAAATTGAGAGAAGACCTACACAGTTCCGTAAAATATCTAATTAAGAAATAAAAAACTGACTAAAATAAGGGAGTACTAAGGGTGCATTCTCACGAATAAGTGTTATAACCATCACCAAAACACCGACAGCGGCCTGCATGGGATTTTGCATTATTTCAGGATCAAATTTGCCGGGAAATTTTTCTTAGAGATCGTTATTCTATTAAACACGCTAATTTAGTTGTCTTTCAGCACAGAAAGAACCAATAACTTCGTTACCAGGCATGTCTTTGTCGTGTTTGTATGGTAGGTTCATAAGATTAACATCGTCATTAGAGTTCAACTATTTGAGGGTAGCTACTAAATTAGGGAAAAATCTATCTTGTCTATCTTCTTTGCAGAACTTTGACATATTACTTTTAAAATTACCATTCTCTTTTCAAAAAAAAATCACATTGACACTATGCACCATCTGACAACCTCAAAAAAGTTTAATCCCTTTGTTGAACATGGTGCAACCCAGAAAATCTATATTACACTACCTTCTCTGGGCATTTATCACAAGCATTCCTCCAATAAGATTATTTCTCATGATAACCATTTTATTTTATCAAACATCCATTTATGGAGGTCCACATTGGAGTCTAAAGGCCTTTATTTGAGTAGATCTACATAGAATATAATTTTAGTAATAGTAACTTTAGTCGCAAAGTTATAACTATGAGTGATCAAATTATTAAAAGGTGTGAACGTTTTAAATATCTCGGGTCTAATGTTTAAAGTGATGGTAATATAGAAAAGAATGTTATTAGTAGAATTCAGGTTGGTTGGTTGAAGTGGAGAAATGCATCAAACATACTGTGTGATAGAAAAGTACAGCTTAAACTTAAAAGGAAAATTTTTATAAGATGGTGGTGAGACCTGTAATGTTTTATGACATAGAATGTTGGGATTTAAAAGAGAAGCATAAAACAAAGTTAAGTGTTGGGAGAATGCTTTGGTGGATGAGTGGCTTGACACTTAGGGCCCGTTTGGGGCAGCTTATTTGGGTGCGGCGGCGTTTTTGTTTGGAAACCACGTTGGGGGAGCCTTTCAAAACGCCGCGAAAGGCGGTCTTTTATTTCTCCTTAGGAGTTGCACGCGGTGGATGAGATGCGTTCGGCGTTCGTGACTCGCGTTTAGGGATCAAATACCTTCGGTGCCCTTCGCAACTATTTGTCTACTCCGCAATGTTCCGAACTCCCCGTTCGTCTCCACTGCTCCTTCTTCCCCGTTCATCAACCCCAAACCGAAGCTCACGATCCTGTTCGTTGATCCCGTTCGTCTCCACTACTCCTCCCCCGTTCGTCGACCCCAGAACCGAAGCTCACGATCCTCCCCCTCCACTACCGCATGCACCTTCTCCCGTAAAACATTGCTCGTCTCTCCCTGCGTCGCATGACTAGCGAGGAAGGTAAGGGTCGGCTGCCATCTTGATCACACTTTCATATCCCGAGGATTCTTTCATGCACCTTCTCCGGTTGATTTTAATGATTAATTTCATTTGCTCATATTGCCTTGTTGTTATGATTTTTAAATTTGACAATTATCTTGTTAACTAGGATTCTATATTGAAACCATTAATCTTTTTGTATTCAGCTTCCGAAGAACTGGTGTTAGACTTATATCAATCTCTCTTTCTATGTTGTTTATATTGATAATCAATTTAAGTTGTTTCTATTTTTTGTGATTTTTGAGCAATTTCTTAAATGTTATATTTGGAAAATTACCATTCAGTTCTTAACCATACAGTTATGTTCTATCTATTATTTTTTCATACAGTTCTGCGTCGTCCGCACGTGCGAACACTGCACAAACAGAGGCAGAATGGTCATTTATCCAACAACAGTTTCCAGTAAGCTGTTCTGAATAAGCTGCCTCAAACAACAATGATAATCTTTATGATAATCTGCAGATTATCAGATTATCAAAATAATATGTTTATCAGCAGATTATAAATAATCAACAGCTGTCCCAAACAGACCCAGAGAAAAAATGTGAAACGAATCTATCTGTGAAAGGGTTTGTGTAGCACCAGTTGCAAACAAGATTAGAGAGATTCGTCTTAGATGATTTGGTCACATTAAACGTCAACCATTTGATGATCCGATCAAGAGATTAGATGTTTTAGATTTAACTTATCTTAAGAACGGTAAAGGTAGACCTAAGAAGACTTGGGCATATTGTATAAAAAATGAGCTTAAGCTATTAGAATTAAATGAAAATGTGACACTCAATAAGACATAATGGAGAAAAAAAGATTCATTTAGCTAACCCACTTAGTGGAATAAAGACTTGTTGTTGATGTTGTATACATCCATTTAAAGCTAACACTCTCACTGTCGGGTCCCAAGCCCCAGACACAAAAAGGATGGTTGCATTAAGTAGTCGACAACTAGCATAATTTTTTATCAAAAAAATAATGACATTAAACATTTAAATCATTGTGTGGATGTTAGGGCGTCCCCTAAATGTGACGTATTGCGGCTTGAATACAGTGAAAAGTGTGTAAGGACTGTTACACCGGCGTCTGGGTGTATTGTTTAAATAAACAAGGGTTCCTACATATTGACAAATGCAGACAAAGAACTTAATCCATGAAACTAATATTAGGATAAGATTTTGTAATATAAGTACTCTCACAGGTAAACTAATGAAATTAGTAGATATTACGATGCATAGGAAAATAAATATCTTATGCATTTAAGAAACTAAATAGATTAGAAAAAGGACTAAGAAGATTGATAAGTTGGGTTTTAAACTTTGATATTCGGGTAGGAGTAATGCTAGAAATGATGTAGGTGTGATTATAGATAAGTGCTTGAAAGGTAATGTTGTAAAAATTAATAGAATTGATGATATAATTATAACCTTAAAGTTTATTGTTGATACTAAAATTCTTAATGTTATAAATGCCTTAAGTATTTAGATATATATTCAAAAGAAAATTTTTAAAATGAACTAGAATAATTAATACAAATGATATCCTTGAAGAAAAAAAATTTATTGGGGTAAATTTAAATGGACATATGATAGAGTGGTAGAAGAATTTAGAAATATTCATGGTGGCTAGAGTCTTGGGATGGTTAATGAAGAAGGTAAAATTGTATTAGAATTTGCTTTAGCCTGTGATTTTGTTAATGCTAATATTTTATTTAACAAAATAGATGATCATATTATTATTTAAAATAAGTGATCTAATAAAACACGAATTGATTATTTTCTTATAAGAAAATCTAATAAAACACAAATTGATTATTCACTTATAAAATAAAAAAATCATCGAGCATATAAAGATTATAAGGTCATTTCAAGTGAAAATTTAAGTTTTCAACATCGATTATTAGTTTTGAATTTTAAGTTGGAAAGTTTGAAGATAAAAAATACAACGAAACAATGTCATAAAATATATGAACAATTAAAATACACAAACAACGTATTTTTATGAGTAAACTTCAAACTTCTAAGATTTGAGATTTTTATAAAAAAGTTTATTCTAAATGGGATAAAGTAATAAACATTATTAAATAAGTGATAAAACATGAACTTGGAGAATCAATAAAAAAAATTTATAAAGAAAAATAGTTTGTGGTAGAATAATAATATGCAAGAAAACATAAAATAAAAACTGTCATAAAATTTGGTTTAAAAGTAAAAACCTAGAGAATTGTGAAAATATAAGGTGACCAATAGAGAGTCTAAGAAAATTAATTGTGGTGCTAAAAAATTTATTTTTAGTTATGTTTATAACAGAATAACTACTCTAGTGACAAAAAAATATATCCATAAACTAGTCAAACAAAGAGAAAAAAAAAGTAAAAATTTAGTTCATGGAAAGTGTAGTAAAAATGAAAATAAAAAGTACTTTCCTTATATGAAGATATTCAACATAGATGGGTAAGATATTTTGATAAACTTTTTCATGAAGCTTTTAAACTACGATAGACTTTAGTGACCTTAATATCGTTAATAATAATTATATTTTTATTTTTACTATCGCTTTAGTAAAAAGAAAGTTGATGCTTTAAAGAAAATCAATGGTGAAAATTCAATAAAATTTGATGGTAACCCAATAGAAGTGTAAAAATATTTATGAGATTTAAGAAATTATAGGCTTACTAGACTTTTAATATTATTTTAAAAAACCAAAAAGATGACTGAGGAGAGGAGCAGAGGAAGAGTATTTTGGTCTCCATCCATTTTTAAGAATAAAGGGATTTTTAAGAATAAAGGGAATGCACAAGAGTGTTCAAATTATAGAGAAATTAAGTTAATGTGTCATACACAAATTTTGGGAGAGAATAACTGAACATAGGTTAAGACATGATAAAAAGATTTCTCATAATCAGTTTGAATTTATGTAGGGTAAGTCTACTATGAAAGTTAAACATTTATTGAGATATTTGATAGAAAATGTACAAATAAAGTAGGAGGATCTACATATGATTTTTATTGATCTAAAAAAAACTTACGATAAGTTTCCAAGAGTTCTTTGGAGTTCTAAAAAAGAAAGATGTTGATATGACTTATATTCAAGTCATTAAAGATATGTCTACTAAAATTGTTACTTGTGTTCGAACAAAAAAGGATTGACCAAGTATTTTCCTATTTCAGTTGGATTACATAAGAGAACGGCTTTAAACCCATATTTTTTTTGGTTTAGCGGACATTTACAGGAGAATGTATCTTGGTGTATGTTTTTCATTAATGATATCCTTCTCATGGATAAGATCAGAGAAAGAGTTTAGGAAAAGCTTGAATTAGGGAGGTTTGCTTTATAGTTAAAAGTATTTTATTTGAATAGATCTAAAATTGAATATATGAAATGTAATTTTAGTAGCAATAGACCTATTGGCAGTGTTGCAACAATGGGTGATCAAATCATTAAAATGAGTGAATATATCTCATGTATATTATTCAAAGTGATGGAGTTATAGATAGAGAAATTATTAGTAGAATTCGAGTTGGATGGTTGAAGCAGAGGAATGCATCGGGTCTATTGTGTGACAGAAAAGTGCAACTTAGACTTAAAGGAAAATTTTATAAGATGTTTGTGAGAACTGTAATGAATTATGACGCAGAATGTTGGCCTATAAACGAGAAGCATAAAACTAAGTTAAATGGTGTTGAGATGAGAATGCTTAGGTGGATGAGTGACTTTACACTTACAGACAAAATGCGAAATGAATATATTTGTGAATTGCTTGGCGTGGCTCCAATGGAAGATAAGATTAGAGAGAGTCCTCTTATATGACTTGGTCACATTAAACATCGATCATCTAATGATCCAGTTAGGAGAGTAGATGTCACGAACTGGTCAGATGTTTCGAATTAACTAAGGTTGTAACTGCAGTAGAACAATATTAATATTTCATTTTACTTCTACAAAATTATAGTCTTCCAATTATGCCCTACAAGGTTGAATGCACAATCAACTGATATAATTGAACCATATTATCATCACCATAATCAACTATGGATAGCTTCAACTTCTCCAGATCTTTAATTAACTTCTCTTGCTGACTAAATAAATAGTTCAAATTTCCTAAAGCCTTCAAAAATTTGGACCATTTCGGGATTTATGTGTGTCATCCTTGCAAAGAGTCCATGCTAATCTTCTTTGTATCATTCCGATTTTATCGGATGTCTCCCACCTCAGCTCTTGTCTTAGTTAATTCTAAGCACCGGGATGGGTCGTGACAGTGGATGTTTTAAATTCGACCGATGTTAAAAAAGGTAGAGGTAAACCTAAAAAGGCATGGGAATATTGTATAAAAATTGATCTTAATTTATTAGAATTAAAAATATGACACTCAATAGGATACAATGGAGAAAAATGAGTCATGTAGCTTGATACGCCACTAACAAATTTTCATCATCAAATTTTCATCATCCAACACACACTAACAAATTTTCATCATCCAACACAAATCTCGAGGCAATTTTTTGAACAAGAAACATTCAAATTTCGATTAAGAGTCATCCAAAACTCATATTTCAACAAACTTATAGTCAAACTGATCGTCTCGATGAAACGGACCTAATGATATGAAAGTCAGTCTAATCCAAGTCAAATCAAACTCAAATCAAATCATTAACCCACTCTTGAAGGATTTCCGGAGGCATTTGAAAGGTCAAACGAATGTCAAATCTAGCAAGTTCATAGTCGAATCGAGCATCTCGACAAGACGAATCCAACGAGCCCAAGATTGCTCAATTCCGACATCGTTAAGGCACTCAAATGTCCATCAAACATCATTTGATCGAGGAAAGCTCTCCGGACTATCTGATTAAAATGGTTCATATCCCTGCATTAATTGCACCCAAAACATTATAAATAGAGCACTACCCTTCACATGAGGGGAGGAGAGGCTTGAGAGAGAATTTGAGGCTTTGAGAAAAAGCTCGAGTCCAACATCATTCATGTCATCGTTGACCTTCGTCGACCACCACCAAACGTCGGCGACCACTGCCGACCTTTGTCGACCACCGCCGGCCACCGTCGATTACCGTCGATCATCGCTGACCTCTGTCGACCACGGTAGACCATCATCGACTTTCGTCGACCACCGCTAACATCCGTCGACCACCACCGATCGTCGGCGATCACCGCCGACCTCCACCGACCACCGCCGACCACCATCGACCACCGTTGATCATCGCTGACCGTCATCCACTATCAATCATCGCCGACCACCGTTGATCGGACACCGTCAGGCAACGCTGTAATATGAAAATCTAGTATCCATTTCCCGTTGGTGGGACCAAGGGGTCGTTGTAATCATCAACATATATTGGATTCTTATAACTGGGTCAGAACCCGTGATTTTTTCCTTTTACAATTTTTCACGTAAAAACTTCTGGTGTCATCACTGGTTGTTTCACTTTCATCTGAGTGTGTGTTGAATCCTCGTGCAACGTTAAGACGATAATCCATTACTCTACCGCCGCGAATTTTCTAGCACGCATCATAGCTGACCCCACTTAGTGGGATAAAGGCTTGTTGTTGTTGTTGTATACATCCATTTAAAGTTCATGTATGTGTTCATATAAAATGGAAACTTCTCCTAAAAGGAAAATCTTTCCTCTCCTTATATTTAAGTTTTTTCATTAAAACCTTATAATGTTAAACAAAAGATAGTTGATTCTTTATAACATATTTACAACAAGTGGAATGTATAACAATAATAATCTTAAAAATTTATGTGTATTGCTACCATTTCATGAAAAGATAATTGAGATTTTAATATGCGACGACTTTCAAACCACTTGGAATTATATATATCTTTGGTTGTTTCAAGGAGATGAAAAGTTAATCTTAGTCCATATAATAAAAAATAAACAAGAGTGGATCTTAATCTATCATCATTTTATTATTATCTTAATCATTTAACAATGTGAGGAAATTTAGTCAGTACACTGTGTTCATTATTAAAATAAGCCTCTTTTGGTCATCACTGAACCTAATCATGTTGAGCCAAATCATAAGGGCCAAAAGGTAAAGACATAAATGGAGTGGCAGTGAATATGGAATGCTCCTTGAATGACTCGAACAGCGTAGAACAAATGAACCTGGCTAGTTGTTTGCTTTATCTAGAATACAAAAACAATTCAATTGCAAAGTATAAAACATATCAGAATTTCAACACAAAGAAATAGAACAAAAAGAAAAGAAAATTAAAACACAATTATAAACTGCAAAAGAGGCGATATGCAGTTTAGTTAAACTAACAAATTCCAACTCCTGCTTAATACAAACTCAATTGAATGAAAATAAATTTGAGTAGAGCCAGCTTGATTCAAAATTGAATTAAAGTCGCCACAATTTTTGTTAAAGTATGCCACTTTATAGGGCTTCAAAGGCAAAATCACACATTCACAACACTAATTGTGATAAAAAAAAAAACATGAAAGTATTAATGGATCACCATTTCAAAACTTTCATGATAAAAAGCTTTCATTAAGCATATAAGAAATTAAAATAAGATTGATGAAACCATTCTAGGGCTCCTAGAAGGTATTCGGGAAGCAGGTTTATGGGTAGGTAGTCGTGGAATGGAACGAAAAGTAGGATAGGAGTGGTCAATGACATTTAGAAAGGAATAGGAGTTGGAATCTGCTAGTGGATAGTAAATTTGAGAGCTCGGTGGCCGTCCAAACTAAAAATAGAGATCGAACGACGAAACTACGAGTGTGGATAGCAAGGCGATCCACCACCTACTCATGAGCAAGATACAGACGCACCATTTGCAAAAGAAAGAGGATACAACACTCCTTGGAGCATAAAATATAGATACAATCTCCAAAATACATTAACATAGCAAAAAAGTTTCCAAACAATAAAAAATCACATAAATAACCTCCTAATAGCAAGAACTCTAATTAGAAATAATGAAATAGAAAGAAACACATAAAAAGAAAATGAAAGGAAAACAAATATGTTGAAATCATTAATTGGGCGCAAGTCTACTGGCAATTGTGGGACTCCTTAATTTCCATTCGAGAACTCCACAGGATCACAGGATCCCGATAATATCACGCATTCGTGGAACCTAATGGATGCAGAAAACTCCTGCATTATTCTCCTCGACTAGGAAAGACTTCTTCTTCTTCCCAAAGAACTTTTGGAATCGATCTACCACAATCATAACAAAAACAATGACTTGTTATGTAAACGGCAACTTCATTGCACATGCTATGCTCATATCCATTCCATGCAACACTAAAACATATACTTTCTTCGAAGTCTATCATGATAGAATAGATAACAATCTTTTTTTGGCACAACTAAAGGTAAACTGCACATAGAAGGATATCCTCACAAATCAAGCATCAAGCCATTTAATTTGAAACATGCATCTACTATAACTTTGTCTAGAAGAACTGACCTTGGAATGACATATATGTCATGCTGGACCACTCTCGGTGACAACCTCTCAAGAGATAAACTATCAATAAAGTTGTCTGGCAACTCCTTCAACAGTGTTTGTCTCTTTTTGGGTATCGAATCTTATAACTCACTACTTTCTAGAGCAACCAATGTCAATTCTGCCAAATTCTCTCTCATAAGCTCAGCTTGAATCACTAGTATCTCTACCTTGTTGATTGTAAACTGATACTCATCTTTAGCGTCTTCATATTTCATTGTCTATTTCTTCAACTGCTCCTTACTCAATAAAAGAATATTATCCTTCTGTTTGGGTAATCAGATGTAATGTGCTCAAACCTTTGTACCCGAAATGCTTCGTGGCTGGAACAGATTAGGGAGTGTTGATGGCCTCCACCTTTTCTCCACTCTCGATTGGTTTCTCCTTAGGCAGGGGTTTCAATGGTCCACTTGTTAATACTTAGGCTAAACTTCGTCTATAAAGTATGGCCCTCACTTGGTGATGTTGTTACTCTAACTTCAAAACTAATAGGATATGTACGTTAAGTAGGGATTAACACAACTAAAACTATACCAAATTACTGATGGTTGGCTTCACTCCTCCAAGATACCTCACAAGTGTGTGCTCCTTTTGTTCTACCAACTCATATTTTAGTTTGAGTTGATCTAATTCAACTATGTACTCCTCCGCAAAAGAATCTACCTGGCGCAGGCGGTGAAGTTTAATAAACATATCATATTGGTAATGCTCGAGAAGGTACTATGTTGCATCATCATTTTAATCTTAGACCAAGTAGTGATTTTGTTTTTTTCCCTCATACTGGCGAACACGCTTTAGGCTTTCCAATCACAAGGAAGTATTTTTCTTGAGCTTGATGACTACCATTTTAACTCTTATGTCCTAGGGAATATCTTTGTACAAAAAAAAATTGTTCCAATATTTGGAGTCACTCATAAACTCGTTTGGATTCATGCAACCGTCAAAATCCCGTAGATCCACATTTACTCTAAGATCCCAACTTCCCATATATTATCTAATACCAAATCAACGCGTCATCAACTCTTCATCAATTAAACCTACTTGGTGGAAATGATTTACTTCCTCCTCTCAATTTCGTGAGCCACCATTGTGGGTATGAGTGATCCCCCACTGAGAAAATGTGGATGGACAGAGTGATGATCAAATGATCTCAAAAGTGGTTGAAATTATGTATGCCACTAGCTTTAATGATAGTAAAGAGGGTAAATGGCTCAAATTATCTTAATCTTCTATCCCTTTTACTATGTAACTTGATAATCCTAAGTATATAGTGATCTAAACTTATGTATGTTATATCCATGATATATAATCAACCGTATTATTAGTCCATAACTTTGGAATGAAAATCATATAGAATACATGCATGCATATCTCAGTACCTTTTACCGTTAACATGCTTTTGGCTGTATTGTTCCAGAATTCAGATGAATTAACCCAAGCATATGTCTCTATGTATAATACATGTCCCATAGTTTGATAAACAAGCACACAATCAATATATGCAAGGATTAGTATGACACTTCTCATAAAACAAATTTTAGTCATTTTTTTCTAATCAATTTTTTCCATAATACATCATAATGACCAAAAATCATATGCAGTGAAGGTTTGAAAGAACAACATAATGAACCCCTCTCCCCACAAAAGAAAACAAAAAGAGTTATAACTAGAAACAATGCAACTTATATTTGACTGTGAGATGTGTGCACGCACGCGCTCGTGTTTATGAATATCAAATTCTGAAACACAATATGATAGAAAAAAACATGCTTTTTCAACTAGGTCTGGGTTACTAGGGACAAACCAATTTAAAACCACACACTATTGTTTCCCAAGCTAAATTCTAGATATATGTAAATATTTATGAAACACTAGCCCGATGAAGGAAAATTAAAAATAAACAATATTTAAAAATGACAAAATGTAGCTCGAACATTATCAGATCAGAATTCCAAGGTGTATATTTACCATAATGCAGAAAACTTAAATAAAGAGAGAAAATATAATTAGATGAGCCTCAAGCCATGATTTTAAAGCAATATCTAAACTTATCGGATTAAATGACAGCAAATAAAAGAAAATAGTAAACTTCACGCACAAGTCACCTCTACCATGCCACACGGTGAATCAGGTAGTTTAACAGCCTAAACTTTAAAGGAAAAAAAAAGGAAGAAAAGGGTAACCAAATCCTAGGGTTCATATTTTACTCCATAAATAGTAAATTGCAAAAAAATCTCATACATCGGCGAAGCATTTAGACGGCAAAAGAAACCAAATAAGCTGCACTCCAAGAGCTTACAAATTCAAAGCGGGCCTGTGCCTGCCCTCCACAGGACGAGGAGAATCACCGAAAACCCCTCTCATTCAAGCTAGAAAATTTTCACCGAGCAAAACTTCGTCTCAGCAATCACCATGACAATACTCAATTCCAATGCAAGCATGCATGGAGCACATAAAAACCTCCGCCGTGCTTTTAAGCACCTCAATCAGTCAACCTAAAAACCTTAAATGGTACCCGACAAATCGTTCGATGTACAAATACATGAAGATTAGAACAAAATTCATACAAAGATCTGCATCAAAGAGTACTAAATTAGTACATGTCCGCTAAAGAATACTGTAGCTGGACTTCAACGACGACAGGGGAAGGATGACGAAGAGATTAGCGGTGGACTTGGTGGGAGTGGGAGTGAGATTTCGTAAGCCGGCGTATGGATATCTGGTCAAAAAAAAAGAAACAAATTTAGTACAAATAATAATTAATAAAATAAAATAAACTAATGAAAGTGTCATTATTTTAGAATATTTACAGACCTACCGCATAATTTCTATATATTCACACATCTAAAGCTTAATTTTTAATTTCATTTTTAGCATTTTTGTATGTCTATAAAGTTGTGCGTCGCTTTTTAAAAATTAATTATTATGATATTTTTAATATGAAATAAAATAATTTGGTATTATAAATTAAAATAAAATGAAATTTTGCAAAACTTTAATATTAGGAACATTTGCATATATACCCTCAATTCTCATGTATTTATATGTCTTAACACCTAAATTTCAATTTCTACCTACAAACCACTAGTGTTGTAATGGAGTCAAGCCAGCAGTTCAGGCTTGGTTCGCTAAGTGGCTTGTAAACTGAGCTCGATGAACTAGCAAGCCAAGCTCAAGCCAACCACGAATTCACTCTTTAGGAGTGAGCTTGGCTTGAATAAGAATAAGAAATGATATTTTATGTTTTGTATCAAGTGATTTTTTATCATTTATCATATAATTAAATTTGTTATTTATTATCTTAATATAACACTAACTTAAATTAATATTTTTTTCTCTTTTTCACAATGATCAAGCAAGCTTATGAGCCAACTCATTCTCATAAAATTAAGCTCCAGCTCGAACTAAATTAAGCTCATCAAACTCGAGCTCGGGCTCAAGCCGAGGGTGGCTAGAGCTTGACTCTGACTCGTTTACACCCTGCAAACAACGTTATGTGTGCATTAAAATATGTATTTCACTTGATAAAGTTAGAAAGATATTATTTTGTATATAATATGGAAGATTTGGGTGTTATAATTATAAAGTAAATTTAGGTGTCTGATATGTAAATACATAAGAAGTGGGTGGTATTATGCAAATGCCCCTTTATTTAATATTAAATGGTCATTTAGAAAAGGGAATAATGCAAGTCAGCAACATCACAAAAATTTAATATTTTTATTTCGAGGTAAAGTTTATTAATTATACATTATTTGTGTTATAATGTTATTTATCCAAAAAAAAAGTAGAATGTCATCATAAGACTTTATGTTATCTATCTTATAATAAACAAGTTGGCACTTGTGCTGGCTCGAACTCACATACTTAAACTTGAGCTCCAGCTCCAGCTCGATTAATTAATCAAACAAGCTCAAGCCGAAGATGGCTCGAGCTCGACTCGACTTATTCACACCACTGTTCATCAGAGAGATACTTTGAAGTAATTATAAAGAATGTCTATATGCTCATCATAAATGCATTTTCATATAAATTACACCATTACTCGTGTGGTGTCATAGTTATAAGATTTATAATAGTCATTTGCAAGCATGGCAACAACTCCAATTCACCCATCTCATGTTGTGCCTACACCCCACTAAAAGATCAATATATTTATCATTTATTTCAAGATTTCATAATAGAAGGAATATGGTTGGCCTTCTTCATAATTGCCATGATTTTCTAATTGGTGATTTTTGATTGGTGAATTAACCATCTTATTTAATATCATATGCCCATAGATTGATTCATCATCCATTATAGTATGCATTTCTCTAAAATTTGTGGCATATTTCTCTTCCAATGAATTGAGGCTATCTCATCAACTTATCCTCCTAAAGGATAAGTTTTAGAGCTATCTAATTGTAGATCATTTTTATAGCAATTTTTTTTTCATCATTCATTTTTATTTATCATACACATTTTCTCTTAGATAGGATAATGCATGTCATCATTTAATGATACTTAGATGTCATAAATATAGTTATATATCATTATCTATGTCTATTTCATATGATATTCGTCAAATTCATTTATCATCTTAGAGTATGAAGAATGATTTATGTGACACAAGGTAAAGTTTCATGAATGACAGAATCATAATAAATCAACACATTCCATAGCCAATGAAATTAATACCACGAACAATGATGTGAAAACATAATAGATCACCTATTTATCTTTATCAATGATTGCATTTATTTATATCAAGATTCTACGCTTCAATTGGTTCTATACCCAAAAATCCATAGAAGTCCATGTGACCTCTGAACCTATTTTTGTGGTTATGCCTC
>NW_018164627.1:2957-3778 GCF_001263595.1 Phalaenopsis equestris | reverse complement strand
GGGATTAAGGCTTTGTTGTTGTTGTTGTATATTAACTACATGATATACGTACATCAAGGGTTTTTACTATTAAACCGGACAAAAGAAGATCTAAAATTTCATTTGGATCAATTACTCATAGTATAATAAAAAATAGCAGATTGACGATAGATTTTCTTCTAAGTTATATCTATTTTAATATAAAGAATATAAAATATTTGTATTCACTAAAGAATTGACACTAAATACTGCGATTAGAAAAAAAAATATCTTGTGATAAATATTCTTCATTTTGTTCACTAATAAAAAGAATTTGGGGTGTTTCGAAAACTAGTAGAGAATTGTCATTAATAATTTCAACTGTAGACAAAGTTATTGCTACAATGGGACTAGGAAATGAAGGAATGTTAACCATTTTTTCTTGACAAGGGAATGGACCTGCTTCAAAATTTTCAGCACATATATGAACACAAGTGGGGTGATCTTCCAAGGGTCATCAAGTATGAGGTCCTGCGAATTAAATAGAGGATTTCTCTGGTTGGGATGTGTTGAAACGTTTTGAAAATTTATTCCCAAAAATGTCTAGAGCTGCATGATGGCATGCTTTCAAATACCGTTTTTTGCCAATATTTGAACAACATTGCACTTTTTGAAAAGTTGCAATAATGTTCAATTCCATCCAAACTCTAGCCACTTATGTTAGGCGAACTTAGGTTATTCTGATTTGGATTAGGTTTGGGTTTGGTCTTAGTTAAGGTCTTAGGAAGCTAATTGATGAATTGAGTCAATTTTGGTCTAAGTGATAAATAATGCTAACTATCGGGTCTAAGTGGTAAATAATG
>NW_018164627.1:395-2857 GCF_001263595.1 Phalaenopsis equestris | reverse complement strand
ATCAAGACATTACCTTAAGCATCCACCATCCTATCCAACCCCTTGTGTGCCAAGGCTACGTTAAGTATTCCATTGAATCTAGACTTGCCTTCTTCCTGTGAACCTCTCTTCTCAAAACAATTGCAAAGTAAAGCAACCACATTTCCATTCCATAAACTAAGCTAGATGAGGGAAGAGGACACTGTCTACTGTTGGTTAGCTTTACTCTGGTGCAATTGTGGGGTGCATCATCTCGATCGTTAGTGTATAGAGCCTCAACAATGACAAGGAAGAAAGATTGGTGGGCGGGAGGGATGGAGGGAGGTGGGTAATGCTAGTTGATGTCACATGTAAGGAATTTAAGGATTTGATGAGTTATAATATTCAATGTTTGTTACGACAATATTTATACCTCAATTTTCTAACCTCATAGAAAGAATAAAGAATTTTTTTAATAAAATTTTACCTTTTATAATGAGAATTTTGGTGCACTTGCGCACACACACACTTCGTGATAACAAAGAAGTAAAAATATATGATACAAGAGTTATAAAATAGGAAATATATAAACAAAGAAATACATAATTTAGGAATATCTGGAAAGGAAAGGAAATAAAATCCGGTAATTCTAACACTCCTCAAGTTCAAGCGTAAGTGTCAATCGTGCTTAACTTTCAACTACCGAAGAGGTTCTTTGTGAGGATAACTGCTATTTGATTATTGGATGAGACAAATGAAACATAAATCTCCCTGTAATCAAGCTTCTCCTTGATGACGTGATAGTTAATCTCCACATGTTTGGTGTGATCATGTTGAACTGGATTATGAGCAATGATAATAGTGGTTTTATTATCACAGACAGCTGTAGATGAACAGACCAGCATACGTAACTTGCGGAGCATGATACACAACCGAAGAGCTTCACATATTCCTAAGGATATAGAACAAAACTCGGCTTCAACTCTGTTACGGGCAACCACCCAACTGTTTTTTGCTTTTCTGAGTGCTAAGGTTTCCCCCACATGAAGGAGCAATAACCCAAGGTAGATTGCTGATCATGGACGGACTCGTCCAAATCAATTTCCGTAAAAACTGCAATAGAGCAAGAGAACAACAAACCTGAGCCCAATGTGCCTTTTAAGTAGTGGAAGATCTGGCAGACAACTGTGAGATGGTGCTCATAGAGGTCATGCATGAACTGACTTACAATACCAATGACGTGATAAATGTCAAGGCACGTATGAGCGAGATAAATGAGTTTGCTCACAAGCCTTTGGAAGCATGTCTTGTTCAGCTAAACAAACATTGTGAACATCTACCAAATTTTCATTGGGATACATCGCAATAGCCACTAGTTTGCAAAAGAAGAATGTTGGTCTCAATTAATTGGTCCATCATATATTTTTGCTGAGAAATAAACATATCTTGTGCGGACTTTGCAACTTCCATGCCTACGAAATATTAGAGAGAACTCAAGTCCTTCATTTCAAAAGATGAGGCGAGGATGCCCTTAAGAGACTTCAAGACCGACAAATCATTACCTGTGAGCACAAGATCATCGACATAAACGGTGAGGATAGCAATATGGCCTCACGAGGAATGTCATAAGGAAAAAGTACAATCAAGTTGGGCCTGAGAGACCTATGACACACTTCCACTTAAACTTGTCGAACCAGGCCCAAAAAGATTGCTTTAATTCGTAGAGGCTTTCATAGTCGATAATCTTATGCGCGAGAAGTATAGTCAAAGCCCGGAGGGAGAGGCATTAACACCTCCTCTGTGAGATCGACGTTAAGAAAAGCATTCTTGACATCCAGTTAAAGTAAGAGCCAATCCAAATTTACGACATGAGAAAACAGAACCCGAATGGTGTTCAGTTTAGCATCCAGAGCAAATGTCTTCTCATAGTCAACTCTATAGGCTTATGAATAGCTTTTGACGACCAACTGTACTTTGTTGCATTCAAAGGATCAATTGGAGTTAAATTTGGTGCTGAAAAATCCATCGACAACCTATTGATTTGATCCCACATATGGTTTCGCCAAAGGACAGTCATCTCATCTATTACTGCAGCCTTCTAGGAAAGGTCCGCCAATGATGCCTTAATGGTTGATGAAAGACGATCTGTCAAGGAAGTGAAAAATGCTTTGTAGGTGAGCGATAAGCTGTGGAATGAGACGTATTTTGTCATGGAATAAAGAGAGTATGTCTGATTGCATACCTCAATGGCAAAACTCACCTCATTCAGAGCAGTATTAGTCCCCGCAATTTGAGAAAGTGTAGTTCCAGGGATGTCAGCCGGAGCCGAATCCAAGACCTACAAGGAGGCAGCGGGCTCAAGAGTAGGAGCATTGGGACAAGTCTCAACCAAAGATTTGATGTGCCGAGTATTGACACGTGGAGCTGATGGAGGAGATGTTGGTTTGGTTAGTGGTGGATCTTGTGGGTCTGAAGGTCCATCGGAAATAGTGGTTGGAGCTGAG
>NW_018164627.1:0-295 GCF_001263595.1 Phalaenopsis equestris | reverse complement strand
CATGGAATAAAGAGAGTATGTCTGATTGCATACCTTAATGGCAAAACTCACCTCATTCAGAGCAGTAATAGTCCCCGCAATTTGAGAGAGTGTAGTTCCAGGGATGTCAGTCGGAGCTGAATCCAAGACCTACAAGGAGTCAGCGGGCTCAAGGGTAGGAGCATTGGGACAAGTCTCAACCAAAGGTTTGATGCGCCGAGTATAGACACGGGGAGCTGATGGAGGAGATGTTGGTTTGGTTGGTGGCGGATCTTGTGGGACTGAAGGTCCATCGGAAATAGTGGTTGGAGCTGAG
>NW_018164626.1:130000-149677 GCF_001263595.1 Phalaenopsis equestris | reverse complement strand
AGGATTTTGTTTGGTTGGTGAGTCCCATAGGTTTATGGGATGACTAGATCAACTCAGTTAGCCTAACTAGTTTGGTTTAAAGGATGAGTCAAAGAGTAAGGCTTGATGGCACCCTCCTCACCAAGGTCATTAGAAAATTTTGTTCATTTGCAATCGATCTATGAAATGCAAACTATTCTATTTCTAATATTTGTAATTTTAACTCAAATTTAAATTAAGGGACATTTAAATAACATATCCATCCAACTTATCTAACACCTAAAATTTAATTTTTACATGTATGCTGCCCAAATCTTTTACATCACATAAAAAATACCACTATTTTAACTTTTAAAAAGTGAAATACACCTTTTTATGCATCTGGTAAGGTGGTAAGTATGTAAAAATGGAAGTTCAGGTGTTAGATTTGTAAATACATAGGAATTGAGTGCTATGTATTTAAAACTTTCTTAAATTAATAAAACAACAACAACAACAACAACAACAAAGCCTTAATCCCACTACGTGGGGTCGGCTACATGAATCATTTTTCTCCACTGCATCCTCTTAAATTAATAAAACCTCAAAAATAAATTTTTACCTCAAAATAACTTCTCTTAATACAAGCCTCAATGCTTAATAACCTCGAATCAAAATAAATTCTTGAAAGAAATAGGGTATTTTAGTTATTAATATTTATCTCTCTCTCTCTCTCTCTCTCTCTCTCTCTCTCTCTCTCTCTCTCTTATATATATATATATATATATATATATATATATATATATTACATATTAGGATTGTTTAGAGTTATTTCACACTCATTCACACTGGCTTGACTTATAGTGGAACCTGTTCAATTGAAGGCTTGACTTATGGTGGAACCTGTTCAATTGAACTATTTCTTCTTGGGTCTTTAGTGACGTTACTGCATCACTTATTACTTGTACTCAGTCTCTCGAGATCAGGGAAAATCAGTATGTTTGAATGCCGGAATAGATGAATGAACCTCATGGCGTTTCTAGAAAACTAATGAGAGCGAAGCACTAGTGTTCATTCATTTTACGAACATGTTATGTTGAGTTGAAGAAGAGGTCTACTGATAGTCTTGAGTCTTGGTGTCTCATTATTGATATTTCAATAAACATTGAACCTATAAAAACATGCATCAGATGAGTTTGCAAAAATGGCGTATCTATTATTTTATTTGACTATATATTTGATGTAACCTCTACCGCATTTTCTTTTTAGTTTAAACCTCCAATGTTTTTCATGTTTGTTTTTCTTGGTTTTCGGTGTGTAGATTCAAGGAGTGCTTCTGAATGCATTTCATGTGTCACTAACATGAAGGCTGACATCGAAGATAAAATGGATATTGATCACATAGGTGCTGCTCATAAAAACATGAAAGCTGGTTTGAAGGCTGATGAAGAGGAGCAGATTCCACCAAATTTGGTCAAGGCGCCTGATACAAATAAACCAACAAAGAAGCGCATCACACCCGTTGCTGTCAGCTAAGAGTTTTATCAGTCTCATGAGCATCAGTAACGGATACTCTGCAAATTTCCATTTTCTAAAAATTTTGAGCTCTATCACTGCAATTAAATTTTACTCTAATATTGCAGAGTTAACAGGTTGCCAACTAATTTGCATTTACTGTTTTATTTTCAGCAAGGTTGATGTGCTTACAAGTGCACCAAAAATTTCTGAAGAAGCAACTCATTTATTTTGCATTTGAATTATGGATGTATGTGGAAAACCAAGGGAAACAAAGTGATGATGGAGAGATTATATTAAAGCAAACCTTCCTTGCCTTGCCGAAGTTACCATCATTGGGATGGGGTGATCTTCTTTCTATGGATGGTGTTTATTGATTATTCTCATTAGGATAATGTTACTTCTCCGTTATTGCTTTCTTTTTGAAGATCCAAACTGTGTTCTTTTCTGCAGAGTTAGCCGCAAGTTGCTGTTTGCCCTGTAGTGATGAAGTTTGTTGTATGATTAACTTACATTCCTAAGAACCATTTACAGTGTTGTTTTATCTACTACTCCACCCATGTACTTTATCGCAGTGTATTTAGCAAGTTAATATTTTTTTGTTGTCTTATTAATCAGTATATCGTTGTGTAACAAAGATATTGCAAAGAAAAAGCACTCATTTACGGAATTTTTCGTGACTTGAAACATTTTACGAGCAAGCTTTGTTCGTGCTTTTCCTCTATAATGAAATGGATAACTTGTGATCATGCAAGAGGGGCCTTGGTTCAAGCATTTCAAGAGCTAAACTTGGTGTAGAAAGAGGCATTTATATCTTAAAAATTGTTGAGGTTAAGTTGTAGGATGGAGTGGTTGTGAAGAGATTAGGGACCAAGCATGACATATTCATTGAATTCGAGATAATGTATGGTGGATAAAAAAGTTTAGGATTAGATGATTTAAGAAGGTTGTGGTTTGAGAAACACTTTGACAAGGTATATGGATGTTTATGGATGTGATTTGGATATTGAACCGAATTATTAAGGGGTTTAAAGTTGTCGAAGTGGATTAAACTCGAGATTGGGTCAGAAATGATAGTTTTGTTGAATGGAAGATATGCTCTTTTTGTTTGAAAATTTTCACGATTTATGGGAGGCTTACTTCATTTATAATGAGTGCTCATTAGATGGTGCACCACTTAGCCACCAAGTCCGAGAGAGGAAGAGAAAGTGTTGGAAATACTTGCAAATTTTAATAATAAATTCTGACAACAATTAAGACAATTAATCTTAATGTAATGTACCACCTAAAATATAATAATTCAACACATGATTACAATATATGTATTGCCTTCCGAACAGCATAGACAATGAGAATGACATGATGCACAAAATGTTTTGTTCCTTCATTATTAAATATTTCTCATGGAGCATATGATGGGAATCGCTATGTGCTTTTATAACCTTTCAAGTTCCGGCCTAAGGTGAGCATTTTATTATCCAGTGTAATACATAATATATATATATATTATATATATATATATATATATATATATAAAGTTGCTCCACAAAAAATTGGATGCAGGAATTGGCAATTGGAACCCTCTATACCAATAGAAAACAGAAGCAACTCACTCCTAAGGTTCCACTATCAAAGTACAACTCACAAAAAATTCTCGAAAATACAAGTATACTAATAAAAACTCCAAAATAACCAATATATCAAAATACCAACAAAGAGAGCCAAAACATTGTCTCTGCAGTAACCTTTAAAAGTATAAATGCTCAATCCATAATAGGTGCTACAAGCAGTGTATATACTGCCTTTGGATTAAATCACCAAGCAATAATCTGCTCAACATAAAAGGAGGAGGTACTAATCCTTACATAGTCCCTACATGCACCAAGCTTCACTAGCCAGTTGGTAGGGGAGTTTCCCTCCTTAGCGATGAAACTCCAAATCACCTCATATCACCCAACATCGCCAAAATCCTTCTAAACAAAATAGTTAAGTTCCAAGGCGGAGGTTTTTGTAATTTCAAATATATGATTAGTTCAGCACAGTCTGATTCGCTATGTAGAAATTACCAATTAAGAGAGGATGCAATTCTAGTAGCCATCCAAACAACCCACATTTCCGCTTCAATTGGAGTAGCAGTAATAATAGGAGAAGCATAAAAACAGTCACATGTACCATCACCATTTCTAAATACCCCACCAGCACCCGCAACCTGTGATATCATCTACCATCAATATTCACTTTCAACTAAGGACCACTAGGTTTCCTCCATATCACTTTTTGCACTTTCCTAAAAATCAGATTTGGCCTGCAGTTCTTCAATTGTTCATTACCAATGCTCAAATCAGAAAAGTAAGATAGATTGTAAGCACCATATGTAAAAACTTTATATATATAAGTTAAAACATTAGCAACCACCCCTATTTCCAAAACCACCACCTCATGGTACTTAGCCGTGTTTCTTGCCATCCAAACGAATTATCACACAATATAAGGAAGATGATTCAAAAATTTTTTAGATTGCTTCCTCCAAAAATTAAGAAACCTCTCCAAATTACGATCACCTATTTGAGCATCAGAAATACCCAATATTAGGCCCAATCGAGCCCAAACAACAAGAGAAAAGGGGCATTTAAAAAAAGATGATCCTCATTTTCCTCCTCAGTCTTGCAAAGAATACATTGTTAGGGATTTTCAGTCCCTTTAGTTTAAGAATGTCATCCAGTGGCAGAAGTTGATGGTAAAGCCTCCATAAGAAAAATGACATAGAAGGGGAGATTAATTTACCCCGAATACTTCTACTCAAAGATATATAACTTTATAAATATAGTAATAGGAAAGAAGTGTTGTAGTCATACTACTTTTCTTAGTCACATCAATTAGGAATTTAGAGATGACCGCACCACACTCCTCCCCCAAAGTTTCCCTAAGTAATAAGAAATTTCATGCAATATTACTCCAAATATCAGCCATTTTGTAGTCACCAAAATCCTCCTTCAAGGTAGAGGATATGTCCTCCATACACCATTTATCAAGCCACTGAGAAATTTTTCCATTTCCCAAATCCCAATAGATGAACTCTTCAGCTCTTTCCCCTTTGCAGATTTTGGAAACCCCCAATCTGTAAACAATTTGAGTTGAGTGTTTCTCTCTACAATATTTTTTATGCATAAATTCAGTCCGTAAGGAGTTCCTAGCATGAAATTAGAGGCAAAGTTTAAATGCATTAAATTCAAAAAAGTGAGGAAATTCCTTAGAACCCAAGCCACCAGCCATAACTGGCTTGCAAACTCTCTTCCAACTTGCCCAATGCTTTTTGTGTTTATCCCTTGCCCATAGAAATTTGTTAAAGCACGTCTCTAAAAAATATTGTGTACTCTTCTTCATTTTCATAACATGCAAGGAAAGCAAAGGGATAGAATTTAGAACATTCTTAAGAAGAGTGATCCTACCCCCCTATGATAAGAAGGAATTCTTCCAGTCCATCATGTGTGCTTTTGTAGCCTCCAACACACCATCAAATGGAGTCTACTTAACCCTATCTTTGAGCAAGTTCACCCAAATATATTTCATTGGGATAACAGTTAATGCAAAACCAGTAAATTCCTTAATCCACTTCCCCAAGGTACTATTTACGTTCTTATTCATTACTAGTTGACAGTTAGCCTTATTAAAAGCCATACTTGAAATATTTTGAAAGTTTTGTAACACTAACAATTCTTTTCACCGAGGCCTTCCTTGCATTTGGAAAAATTATAACATCATCAACATAAGCTAGGTGGCTAATAACCATCCTTGCTTTATGATGAAATTGAGTAGAGGGATGAGAGAGCTACGTATTGTTTAGCATATGAGAGAAATAATCAAAAGCACTGATGAAAATAGTTGGTGAAAGTGGGTCACCTTGCTTGATTCCTATAGAAAATGAAAAAAACTCCATTTAAGATGCCATTAATAAGCACATAATAGTGATTGCATCTTAATCATCTTGTTAGAAGGGAAAAAAAATTGTGCACTGAAACCTCTTCCCCTTAGTACTGCTAGAGTAAAATCCCAATTTATGGTAACATATGCTTTTTTGAGATCAAGCTTCATAATTGTGTTACCACTCCATTTTGTATCTAATTCATGAATGAGTTCTTGGGCTAGAAGTATGTTATCTGTAATATCTCTACCCTTTGTGAATGCTGATTGATTGACTGAAATTAGAGAAGAGAGAATAGGTTGAACCCAAGCCACCAATATCTTACTTATAGTAACTGATGTAAGCTAGATTTGTCTGAAGTGATCCCAATATGTTATGATGTTGCTTTTAGGGATAAGAATAATTGTGGATGTTGAAAAGTAGTTACATGGGCCTTCTTCCTTATAGAAACATTGAATGGCCTTGGAAACACATTGACAAGGTTTAGGGGTAATTATAGATGTGATTTGAAGTTTGGGTTGTCTTTTAAAGGGTTTATGGAATTAGATTAAACTTGAGATTAGGTCATAAATGACTTAGTTTGGGTGAAAGGAATTTATGCTCATTTTCTTTGAAACTTTTCACAATTTATGGCAGGATTAGTAAGAAATTGAGAACCACAAAAAAATTAATAAAAAAATAAATAAATAATAGACCCCAAATTAAATCTTGCACCACATAGCCATCAAGCCCAAGAGAGGAAGAGAAAGTGGTGGAAATACTTGCAAATTATAATAATTATTTATTATAGCAATTTGGACATTTAAATGAAATTTCTCTCTAGTTCACAATTCATAGTTGAAATTTTTAAATTCCTTGAGACTATGGTGGTTCTCTTTTATTAGGAGGTGGTTATTCATATTTAGAGGGGATCAAAGGTTTGTCCTTATTTTTATGATCGTAAGTGCAGCATTTTCATCAATTTGGACTGAATTAAGACATTCCAAGGTTGTACGTACTTGCTTAAATGATTTTTTAAAAAATAAATTTCTCCCTACATTATTTTGAGTTAAAATATGAAGTCTTTTGAGGTCTCTCTCAGACATGAATTTATATGAGATCTCCAAATTCTTCTTTTTTGTGTAATGTGATGTGATTGTTGAATTATGTGTTTTTATAGGTTCCATGATGCTCTCCAACCTCTTACATAATTTAATGTAAGGCCTAAAATATAATAATTTAATACATGATTACAAAATGATATTTCAAAATGAAATTGAAATTATTCACAAAATGTTTTGATCTTTTATACTTAAATATTTATCTTGGACCTTGTGGTAGGAATCAATATATTCTTTTTATTTAGAGCTTCTAAGTTCTAGCCTAGGTGAGAATTTTATTTAACTGGAATTGTATTATCTATTATCATACATTTTAGAGGATCCAATGGAAGGATAGCCTCAACCCCAAATGTAAATAAAAATAATAAAGTGCGTTAAGTTGTGGCTTATAACACTGTTCACATTTATTTTTATTTTAAACCTTTAAAATAAAAAAGTTTTAGATTGTCTATATTGTGATGTACAAATTTACTAATTTTTTATGTTTCTAATATTTTAGCTATGATTAGATATAATCTACCATGGCATGCTAAATCAATAAATCAATATCATTCCTATGGAATTTGAAGAAGTGGTTAGCCTTGACTTGTCATAAAGATTTTATTTCTACCTATTTTAAATATTCTATTTCTATTAATAAAAATTAGTTAACCTTCAATATTAATAGATCCTATGATATTTTTAATTCTACTTTTAAAGGTCTATGAGGTTGTTATTGGATGTAAATTTTGCATGGTTAATGGAAAATCACACTATACTTAATATTAATTTGCCTTTGTTATCTAATCAATTAATTTTTTATTTTAATTTTGGGATATTGTTAGGTTCAATGTAAACTAGCATGCGAATCACATAACTTTTTTATTTATCTTTTTTAAGAAATTGTAATCACATTTAAGCATATATTAGTGCAACATTCCGTAAATGATAACCGTCTTTTATAATTTATTTTGTATACAACTTTCTACATACCTAATCATTCTATGCATTGTCTATGATAACTTAAATTTAAGAAGCATTAATTTCTTGTTACCTAAAGATGAATCTTGACAATTTAAATTTTTTTATTAATGAAAAGAAATTTCATGAAATTTTTTAGAGCATCCAACTTGCCAATAATATTAGGTGAGATTATAATTAGTATCATTATGAGTTTATTTAAAAAATTTAATAGTATATATGTTGATATTAATTTTGATTAACTTACATGCCCCTCTTATTTTTCTCCAATCTTTCCACCATGATACTGTATGGCTAAAAGTTCAGAGATCAGATTCATAGTAGGTCTCAGACATTAAGACAGATAGTTCATTAAACTAACTAGATTGGCATGAATGATTAGATTGACTAATAAATCAAATTAAGGAGTTACAATCTATAACATGCCTGTAGTAATGTAAGTACATATGTCTCCTATGATTAAGGCAGCTAGTTAACTTGTTAAGGAAGTTGAATTCGACATACAGTTAAGTTGGAAAGACTTATAATGTGACCTATTCACCTAAGGGGATCAATACATTATATAACCAAGCTGATTGATAAAGGTGTTACTCGCAAGATATGTTTGAGGAAAGACATCTGATAAGAAACAATTATTCAAGCAAGAAAATAATGATAATATTAGATATAAACGCCATATCAGAAGAAGACATGAGCATATATCCTAGATTTTTTAAGACTTGAGTATAATGAGTATTGATTTGCAATACATAAACTAACTCCACTATAAATATTGGTGACTATTAAAATGTAAGGGTATCCATTAGAGATATAATAAGCTCTTCTTTTCTTATTTTTCTTTTTCAAAAGCCTCCATATTTTAGTCACTTCCTTAGTGATGTCGATTCATGATCAATCAGGGTTCAATATCTTAAAAGCTGTGATGTACATGAATCATGCCACATACAAAAACAAGAACTATACAAACAACATAACAAGCAATAGATAAATCACTAATAACACGGATTCAACAAAAGAATTTGTGATGCAACAAATCAATGAACTGAAAGAGCAAATGATAATAGTAATAAAAGGGACACTAGAATAAGTGCTTAGGGCAATTCCAAGGGAACAAGTACTCTATTCATCCCCATAATTTTGAACATGCCATAGAAGGGCATTTACAATTGACATGAGGTGTTTTTCATTCTTTTCCTTGATGGATGTGGGAAAAATATTCTATATAGATAGTTCTGGTCACCCCCTCAATGTATAAAAGGGGAAGAAGGCATGCTGAAACCCTTAAAAAAAATTAATTGGAGAATACTTTCTCTATAGATTGTTGAGACAAAGCCTTAAAGAGAATTAAGATCCTATTATTAGAATCTTATAGGAGTAAAACTAACCTTTTTGACTACATTGTCTCATTCAAATTGATAATTTTCTTACTTCGAATAAATGATGCCTTGAAATATCATTTATTCTTTGTGTCTCTAAAGAAGCCACATTGAAGTGGTTCAACAGATTGTTGTTATGAGCAATCACTTATGCAAATTTTAAATGCATGTTTATTAACCAGTTGTCAACTTGTAGAAGCTAAAAGAGTTTGCAGGTTTTATTGGCAATTTACCAGAAGTCAAAGGAATCCATGTGGGCCTTTTTCACTCATTGCCACATAATAAGAGAGAGAGAGATGTTGGAGATTAGAGACCTTGAATCTGCAACAACCCAATTTAGTACTTATCTATGGACAGACAAAAGGTTCTTCTGCTACACCCTTGGGTTATAATGAATAAAAACTTTAGATGAGTTTTTAGAGAGCCATGAATTACCATTATTTTTGCTAAGGATTACAACTCTCCTTAGAATAGCTCTTCTGCGAGGCATTAGAAAATGCATCAACTAAAAATAAGTTTTAGCCAAATCAATGAAATGCAAATAGCTATCTCGTTGGCTTTATGAAGAGATCAGAATTTGAGAAGCGCAAAGCCTACCTCTTTTGAAAAAATGCACATGTTTAGGAGTGTCAAAGACATTCACTGGAAGGGTACGGATTTAATATCATTGATCAACTGATTCTCGAGCAGAAATGAGATTGTTGCCATCCATCCAACAATTACCTATGCAAACTTTATTGTGAGTTTTAATGATGACCAAGATTGTGGAGGCCATCCAAAATAAGGAAAAAAAGTTAATATTGATGATTACTAGAGGGCTATCTATGGTACCAGTAAGGATATTATGTGTACCATCATGACCACGATCATGATACTTGGGAGTGCAGGCGCCTACAAAACTAATCAAAGAGTTAATTAATGATAGAAAACTCAAAATGTTCATCACACCATGGGAGATCACCAAAGAAAAGAGAAACCATCGATTGAGAAAACCTACAGTGAATCAATTTGGGCTCAGGTAATTCATATATTATGCGTAGTCCCAACCCTTCATGGTAGGGATGGTCTAAAAGCCTCTTGCTAATTAATACTCAAGTGACTTCGCTCATGAGAGGTATTCTTGATGAGCTTGTACACATGTTATTTATTTAGTCAATCACCCATTACCTTCACACTTGAGGTGAAGGACCTTCCCACTAACGTAACTATTTATAATTCCACAATAGCGTGTGTTGCTGATTGTGAACTATATATAAGATAGACAATTTTATTATAGACATATAGAACTTTGTGAACATCCTCTTCAAAAATGTCTAATAAATTGCACTTGTGATATTAATGTCTAGTTCCTTAATTTGGACCTTTATTTGGTTTCTTATGAGAGATGAAGTAAGCGATGAGAGTGATAAAACTACCAAAAAATTATGTAGAAAAAAAATAAACAATTCACATAAATGGTGGACTTCGTGATAAATCTAAGAATGCAACATCTAGTTTCTGAGGAGCTAGCCTTGGAGTGGTGCTAAAATGCTCAAATCATTTCTCCCTATGATTCAATATAGATTTAATTCTTCATCCTTAATAACTGGCATACAATGCTCTCATTATTGGACTAATATTTGATTTTACTTGCAAGTTATAATTCTTTTTTACTTGCTATTTGACCTCATTTATTTTGATTTTATGCTTGTGGAAGTTTATTTATGCTATTTTGCATGTTATAAGTTTCAAACACGTAAAAAAGATTCAGAACACATAAAATAGTGATGTCCGACATAGTCATGCCTAACCTGGGCATGACCATGACAAAATTAGCGTGACCATGCGTTTCAAGTGAGGTCACATTGCCAGACTGCCATATCCCATTTTGGGAGGTATTTTCATGCCAATTTTTGCTAGATGTTTACAAGGAGGCTAGGGCATGAATGAAAACATTTTTTGGTTTAGAGAAGAGTTGGAAACAAATGAAGAAGAGGTTTGAGAGAGTTTTTCCTTAGGATTATCTTGCTCCTTTGAGTTTGATGTGCTATGGGTGCTATTTATTTTTTTTCCCTATGTTTTTTCTTATATTTTTTGAAAGGTTATTGTATGAGAGATGAGTTGACTATTGTAGAAGAGGGTTCACATGGTATTGTTAGTTTTTATATTTAGTTTTACTTGAAATGAAGAGTTCAAGGGAATGTTTTTTCTTCATTCTTTCTAACATGTGTAGCTAAATTTTCTTTTGCTCTTCTATAATTTATGAGATGTGTTTTATGATTTTCTCATGTGATTTATTTCCTTGCATAGTTTTCCTGAGAAATCATGAATTTTTAATGTTGTGTTAACCATAGAGTTTCTTTTACTTTTGATATGATCAATTAGGATGTTAACATATTTCATGATCTGCGACTCCTACCCATTGAGCATAGACATATTTTTTTCTTGGTTTTGCAACCTATAAAGGAGATCGAAACAAATCTGTGGGATGCCATGGAGATTGAGGAAGCAAAAATTAATGGTATCTAGCCTTCTTTTGACCTAGACATAGGCATAAAGAGGATTTTCTATCCTTGTTGACAACAATCACATTGGAGAAACTTTAGGAAAATCATGAATTACCACATTACTTAAATCACAAGGGCATGAGCCTCACGTACCTTGATTAACAATAAGATTTCTCTCCCACTATTTTTCATCTTGTTTGAACACGTTGTCTTTTCCTTTTACTTTCAAGTAAGATTTTAAGAAGCCATTTGTGATCACGCAAATCTAGGTATAAAAGTTTAGTAAACTAGAGATTCACCCTCCAAAATAATTCTTAATAATTTTCTTGTAGGATCAATACACAATATTCTTTAGCCGCATTATTACTTGACACATGCTTACAATGTAACCAACTTATTTTGTAGTACACCTCAATTTGCTCAATGGATAAGCATGAAGGACCTACTGGTTTGTTCTGACTCTTAGCTAATTGTGAACTAGATAAAAAATATGTATGAAGTTAGATATGAAATTATGAGGCTTTACCTCCTCATGGTTAAGGTAGGAATGGAATTCTTCAAACTCAAATTGGTCAAGCAAACTATTTATGTGGAGTAGTTCCAATGGGAAACCTACATTGAAACCAATTATGTCAAACATACAAGATATCAATAAAACACCATTTATTTCCATATAACTTAGCATTTACCTCACATAACATTATGGATTCTCTTTTTCAAGCAATTGTAATCACATTTGATTAAGTATGTATAAGTACCACATACTACAAGTAATAATGATATTTGTAATTTAATATGTACAAAACATTTTTCATGGATCTTGCCATTCTCTTCATTATTTATGGTAGTTGAAATTTAAAAAATGGTAATTTCTTGTTTTCAAGAGAAATTTTTTTTTTTTTTTTAAACTTTTATGATTGATTGAAACATATTTATTTATTCACTTTTTTTAAAGCATTCAACTAACTAATAATATCATCTAAGATTCTACTCAAATTAGTATATGGAATTGCTTAGAAAATCTAATAGTATATATGTTGGTATTAATTTTGATTAATCGCCTCTTAAGTTTCTCCAATTTACTCACCATGATATTGTATGGCTAAAAGTGCATGGATCAAATTCATAAAGAGTACAAGAAATTAAGGGAGATTGCTCATTAAATTTATTAGATTGGCCCAACTAATTTGACAGACTAGTCAAACCAATAAAGGAGTTACGACCAATAGCCAACCATTGGTGATATATGCATAGGCTTCTTCTTACATTGGCACAACTTGATAACTCATTAAAGAAGTTGAAATTTCCTTAAGATTGAGCTATCAAGACTCTTCAGGAGACCTATGCACCTAAGAAGGTCCAACTTGTTAAATGGCTAAGTTGATTAATAGAGGTATCACTTGTAAGTGATGTTTAGTGGAAGATATTTTATAAGAAACCTTCTTTCCCTTCTTCATTGGCCAATTTTTCCATTCATATCAAATAACTTAAGAAAACCTTAATGTGATACCACTTATTGGTATGAAAAAAAGAGATTTGATTAATTCACAACCAATCCAATCCACAACACAGAAGCACACTGATTTCAGTTATTTAAAATAAAAAAATGAATATAAGTGCATAAAATAAGAAATTCAAAAAGCACTAGATTACATGAAAAAAACCCAATAATGAGAAAAGCCCATGAAGCTACACAACACAAGAAATTCAACTATGAAGATGAAGAAAGTATAAAATTACACCACACTCACAGTTCTTCTACACTCATTGAATTTATAATAATTATGGATGCTCCTTCCTCTCTTAGGCACATAAGAAATTCACTAAAATCCACGCTCTACACATAAGAATCGCTCCACAAAAGTTTGACATGTTTCACACACTATTCAGAGACTTCTGAAAGAGTAAAAATTTAAAGGAAAATTAGGACAAAATTCCTAACTAAAGAAAAACTACTCCTAGTGTCACTGCCTTTTCACATTCTAGGGTTAATGTTACCCTTCTAGGTGCTTGAATATTAACTATTCTTTCTTTTAACATGGACACGAGCACACAGTGCATTGCATCATGAATGGGTACTAAACATCGCACTGCTTGATGCACTGGGTACCTGAGCATCCCTATGACATTAGGGTGCCACTTATGAGTACAAAAGTGGCCAGCCCTCTAGATTAGGACACTAGGTTTCCCCTATGAGAATTGAGGGCACCCTTTAAAGGGCATTGGAATGTTGGAATGCTCACAAGAATCACGCTTCACAGACCATAACATTGAGATCAACTTGTTCTATAGATAAGTTAATTGATAGAAGTGCCACTAGCAAGTTATGTGTAAGAGAAAATATTTTATGAGAAATAATTATTCACACAAGGAAATAAGGAATATATTAAAAATAACCTCCCAGTTAGAAGAAGACATGAGACATATATCTAAGATCTCTTAAGACTTGAGTATAATGAGCACTTGATATATAATACATAAACCAAATCCATTATAAATTAGAGTGGCCAATATAATGTAAGGGTATCACTTAGAAATAGAATAAGATCATCTTTCTCTATTTTCCTTTTTTTAAAGCCTCCTTATTTTATATATTTCAATGGTGATGTGGATTTAAGATAAAGTATGATCAAACATCTTCAAAGGTGTGATAAGTGTGAATCATGCCACACAAAGAGCTGAAAAAAGTAATAGAGAAATCACTAGCAACATGGATTACATAAAAAAATTGTGAAAAAAAAAGATATTAATATAGGATATACTAGAATAAGTGCCAATGGCAATCCAAGGGATTGAGTACTCTATCCTTCCCCAAAATTAAGAACATGTCAGAGAAGAACACTTGTCATTGGTTGGGGGAGGATTTTTTCCTTTGCCTTGGTGGATGTAGGCAAATTATACAATCTAGGAAGTGTTATATTGGTCCTCTTAAAGTATGAAAGGGAAAGAAGGTAAACTTAAATCCTTGAATAAAATCAACTAGACAATGCTTTCTCTCGAGGTCATATAGAGAGAGAGAGAGAGAGATATTGATTTAAAATTCTATCATTGAAATTTTATAGAAGTAACATTGTTCTCTCTGACCACACTGCCTTATTTGAATTGATGATTTGCCTACTTAGAATAAATAATTCACTAGTATAATATTTATGTCTCTAATGGATTCAATATTCCACTGATTCAATAGTTTATCACTATGAGTGATCATTTTCTATGTGATTCTTAAGATTTAACTACTCTAATTATAAGAAAATTGCTGATAAAATTATTGGCATATTAGCCACTCTTTAAATTGTTATTGAGGATTAACTAAGATGAAGGCTATCAAGATTATAGCTTAAGGATGACCATATAATAAGGCCAACACAAAATAAGACATACAAAACGTGTCTTTGTGTACTACCTTTGTTTTAAGTTTAGCAACTTAATATTGTTAACACTCTTGGTGGCCTCACTATAGTAAGTAAGGCTCATGGCATTAAAAGAGTTGCCAAAGAAACCTGAAGCTGTTAGTTTGTTTGATTTAATGTATACTAATAAGAATCATTTGATTCTCCTTTTAATTTAATTATCATATAAAAGGAGTTGCATAAATAAATTTATCCTTAAACCAAAGTAATGTAAGAGAATGGGTATTTATAGTGCTTAAACAACTTGGTTATCATACTAAAAAATGGCTACAAAAGAATTGATTGAGTAGAGATTATCGTTGTTCTGTTGCCTAACAATGAAAAGGTGAAAATCTAATTCCCCACCCTCTTTTATCTCTTCTTATGAAAGTGAAAAGAGTATGGATAGATAAATTTATTGTATGTCATAAAAATACATTTATAGTGGTTTGATAGCTCCAAACCTAGCTAAATTTACTAGCTAAGCCTATCTTGAAACCATATTATCAAAAAGCAAATGATATATCAACTAATTGGTAAAAAATGAGAAATCAAAGTAACTAAATAGATAGTTATTAAACTTAACCAAGGTATAAATTATGGTAAATAAAATTAGTCAAGTAATGACTAACATAGGGTTGATCGTTGACCCGACCCGTATTTACGCGATTATTTAAGTTAAGAAATATGTCCAAAAGCATGACCCAATTATATTAAGAGGCTAGTGTGCAAAATTAAATGTTATATAAGGATGATAAAAATGTTTATGTACTAAAACTACTACGTAAGTATACGTATCATTTCAAGTAATATAGGATTTTCTTTAAAAACCCCAATATTGATCCCACGGAGATAGCCAAAACTCTTATAAACTTGACTTTAATAAAACCTACTTTTAACCTATAGAAAACTTACATAGTAAATGATCACAATTTTTTGTGCAATATGTAATCCTATAGAATTAAAGGAATTCTAAGTATGCTAAGTAAATGCAAAATGTAAATGCAGGACAATTAAAGAAGGTTTTAATATGTAAAGTTACCACTACTCGAAACTAACAATGTATGAAGAGTTCAAATTTGGATAAACCATCATTTCCATTAAAATGAGTTTATAATTAGTGTAGAAAAATAATTTTAAAATATAACTTAGGTATTGGGCCAAATAGGAGCAATTTATTCTTTACTCTCTGTAAAGTGCATAAAGAACATTGGCTAATCTAGAGTTTGGTCCCTAAACCCATGGTTAGGCTGGGAAGATACTAGCTCTCACTCTAGAGTTCCCACTTCCCCTCTTTTGAGGACTAACATCTCACTTTAGTTTCCAAACATCTGGACCAAATTGGGAATTTTGGTTCATCGCCCTAAAATCTCCAATTCTACGCCCATCAAAACTTATTTTCATATTTATTTGCACTTAACCTCAGAGACTACATTCTCATCCATGAGGCTAAATGTGATTGTTAATTTGTTGGAACATAGCCATTTCAGGTCACAGCATTTTATAATAGATTTTAACAAATTAATTGGCCAGATTGATAAGAAAATTAAGCATAGAGTTTGAATCATCACAATTTATTAAATTTTAAAAATACTTATACTAGACTACATTCCTACACCTAATTATTCCTTATTGCAAGGAGAAAGAAAAACAATACTAATCAGATCTCATGGGGAAGAAACAACAACAGATGGATTTACAGATAAATAAAAATTTACATGACAAGGCAAAGTAAAATAAAAAATATTACACAACTTATCTTAAACTCCTTTCCAAGCAATCCTTCTAGTTCCTTTGAATCACTCACCCTACTTAAAATTCCACTCTAAACTTACTCAAAATTTATTGTGAGGAAGATATCTCTCACTTCTCTTCTCCTCCAAATCCAAGCAAGCCTCCAAGACTTTCTCCTCTCTAGGAAGAATCCACTTCTCAACAAAAGACTCCCTTTTCTTCCTCCAAAAGTCTCTCTTTTGAATCTCTGTAAGTCTCTTTAAATAGAGCTCTTAAAATCCCTAAAATTTTCTTCATGCACTTCTTCAAAATTTATCCAAACTCAATGAATCTTCTAGATAACCACCTATGGTGCCTAGGCTACAAATCCTGGCGCCTAGGCATCAGGCTCTTTATTGTCTGGTGCCTAGGCGCTAGATCAATGATCCACCTTAAAATTATCTATTTTTAGTGCTTATTTTATGATCATTTTATGCATGTTTTTAGTGATATTGCACTTTAAAGAAAGGTATTTTGTATGTTTTTGGTTTCAGGTACATGAAATGGACATTTAGAGATGGACATTTATGGACATTTAGAGAAAATGAGAGAAAAATGAGCAAAAATAATGCACTTTATATGGCGCCACAACACTGTCCCTTGGCGCTAAGCACCACAAAAGTGCGTAATGGGCACTATAGCACCAAGACTGGCACTACATCACTAATAACTACCCTTCTAGAAGATTCAATAAATTTGGCCAAATTTTGAAGGGGAGTTTGAAGTAACCCTTAGTTATTTTTAGAGATACATTAAAAGGGATGAAAATGGGACAAAAAAGGACTTTTGGGAAGAATTTGAAGGCTTTAGGTAGTTCTACTTTTGTGTTTAAGTGTGTGTTTAAGTGTGTTTTGTGTTTGTAAGAGTCAGAGTTTAGAGAAATCCTTAAGGAGACTCCAGAATGTGTTAGGGAGAAGACATAAGGTATTTTGTATTTGCGTTTAAGTTTTTGTTTTTAAGCCTTGAGTTTAATGAGTTGTTCCCTTTCTTTTATCTTGAATTTGGGAATTCATCCTATTGTATGAGAATGATTTAAAGATTTCTTTTTCACTTTAAAAAATTGTGATGACATTTTCACCATTTCTTCATTGAATTTACAAATTGGCCACTTGTGAGGTTAAAATCCCTTGAGAAACATAAAGACCCGGGAGGGCTATGATTTCACCAAACTAGTGAGTGTCACACTTCATGCTGGGCAGAACCGTTGCTATCACCTAAAAGGGAGCGCAAATAAATAGGGAGATAAGTTTTGATGAGCATAGAAATGAAATTTCTAGGGTGATAGGGTAGTTCATTTTTATCAATTTAGTTTAGAGTTTGGATTATGAGCATAGAAATGAAATTTCTAGGGTGATAGACTAGTTCATTTTTATCAATTTAGTTTAGAGTTTGGATTGTAAGGGGTCCCTAGTTGGTCATATAGAGAGGGCATAGTGGCTAATCTGGAGATGAGAGGCCAGAATCTACTCAGCACTACTATACTATCTAGTGAAAAACCTTAAATTAGCCAATGTTCTTTGCTAGCTCTGAGAGGGGTTAAAGAATAGGAATTCTCCTATTTGTCACAATACATCAACTTATTTTTTGTCATTCAAATCCTACATAGATTAATATCTCATTGCAAGGGGAAAAATCTTTTTATAATATTTAAACTTGTTAAATTTACTTTGTTTAACTCTTAATCATAGCTGTTTCTTTTTTGCTTTTATTTAGACTTCACCTTTTTAATCATATAGACATTGTTCTACTTTCATTTTACCTATAATTTAGATAGAATTTCATTAGTCCAATTTAAAGAATTCAACTTTCCTCGTGGGATCGATATTGGGTGATACATTAAAATAATATGCTGTTTTAAGTATAAATTTCATGCTTTTTTTGTGATATTGCACTTTAAAGAAGGGTATTTTTATGTTTTTGTTGTAGTTATATCAATTTTAGGTATTTGGAGCAAAATTTAGGTATTTGGAGCAAAAATATCAAAAAGGATGAAATTTTGAGCCAAAATAATGAATTTTGAGAACTCTAGCCCCAGATACGCCAGATTGGCGCTAGAAGTGCCATTTTATAGAGAGCTGGTGCCAGATGCGCCAAATTGGCACTAGAAGCACCATTTTGCAGAGAGTTGGTGCCAGATGAGCCATATTTTGTGGCTGAAGTGCCAAACCCAAAACAACACAGACTTAAGCAAGCTGGCTCTAGATGCACTAGAATTGGCGCCAGAAGCGCCAGAGACGACTTTCTGGGGATTAAGGCAGTTTGAAAGAAATTTTACACAAATTTTCAAAGAGAAACTTGTTCTAAACACCCATTGGAGTAATTCAATGCATCTAGACACTTTGAAAGTTCTTTTATGAAGGGATGCGTCTCTTGGATCAATGGACATGTCTTTTGAGTTCAAAAGAGTTGACTTCTGGAAAGAATTTTGGAGGGAGTTTTTAATTATTTTTGGAGGGAGATAACCTTTAATAAAAGATGGGATTTTGAAGAACATGGAGGAGGTGGTGTGTGGTGAAGGTGGCGTGTAAGAGGGAAGAAAGAGTGAGAGAGGGAGAAAGTCAAGGGCTTGAAGATTTTCTTAAAGGATTGTAAGAGAAGAGGGAAGGTGAGAGATTTTTCTTAATTACAGTTCTAAGAGAGAATCGAGAGTTCTTGTAAGGAGAGAAAGACTTGAAGAGAACTTCTAGGAATTTTCTTGGGAATGATTGTGAGATAAGTTGTGGCTTTTTATTTTTTTTGTTTTGTAAACTTGTTTTTATATATGAAATCCATGTTTTATCGTATCCTTCTCATTAATTATGAGTAGCCTTCTTTATCCTTCTCCTTACTTTTAGATATATTTCTGTGAAGAATTGATTTTATTTTATACAATTTTAAATGTCAATAATTTGTGATGAGTTGAACTTTGATCTTCATTTACTTTTCAGTCTCGTAAATTGAGTTTTTAAAATATATTGAGAAACATATGTTCCAATATGGCTATGATTTCTATAACTTGGTGGAGTCAAATTTAATTTCATGGGAGAGGATGTCATCCATGGAGTTGAATGAAAATAAATAAGGAAATATACTTTGTTGGATGAAAAATTAGAGATTTTAAGGTGATAGATTAAAATCCCCAATTTGGTCTAGTTGATTGGAAACTAATGTGAGATTATTAGCCCTTAGGTGAGGGAGTAGTGGGAGTTCTAAAGTGGC
>NW_018164626.1:118576-129990 GCF_001263595.1 Phalaenopsis equestris | reverse complement strand
TATATATATATATATATATATATTTAAATGATTTTAATTTCTTCACAATCCATATACTCATTATAAAAGGGAAGGATGCTCTCTTAAATTTGAACTCTTTGTCTCAAAAACTTGTTTAGATTTTTCTCTTAAAAGTCGAGCAATTAGTTTAAATAACTTTGTCTTTTTAATGCATTTTATTTAGCATTCACTCTATTACTTCATATTCAAATTTAGCAGTTCACTTTTGTAGTTTAAAATTGTAGTTCACATTATAATTTTAAGAATTTACTAATGGGCATTTCCAACTTCCTTATGTGATCGATATCTAGGACTCCATTAGATCCTTTTATTACTTGAGTGATAAGTATACTTGCATTATTTTTAGGGGATTTGACAGTTTTGAATATTTATTACGTCCATATGTATCTTGTATTTTTAAGCATATATAAAGTTGCGGCCAATTACATATTTATTATTGTATCTTCTGTGTGTATTTTGTAATATTGAAAGATATTTACAAAATTAACACACAAATACACCCGCATCAAGTTTTTAGCACTGTTGTCGGGGAAGCAACGAAAAGTAGTAGTAAGTTATTTTATAATTTGAATTATTTTTATTTAAAATAAAAGAGAGTGTTTGTAGTTTAGTTTGAATATTTTGATATTTTAGCATGTTTTCTTATTTTAATTACTTATTGTGTTTATTTATGTGTAGTGTAAGATCTGAAAATTTAGTGCCTTACGATTCTGAGTTAGAAAGAACTATTAGAAAAATTTGAAAAAAATAAAAAGAAATAAATAAAAAGAAATAGAAAAAATAAAAAGAAATAGATCATATTAGCAAAATGACTTATAATGTGAGTAATGCTTGAAATGAAAATGATCATCATTAGAAACCTTTAAGAGATTATGCTAATCCTACAACAAATGAAATTTATTTGAGTATACAAAACTCTACTGTAGTTGTAAATTCATTTGAGCTTAAACCTGCTATTATCCAAATGGTACAAAATAATCAGTTTGGGGGAACACCAACTGAAGATCCTAATCTACACCTTGCTAGTTTTCTAGAATTGTGTGCTACTTTTAAATATGATGAAGTGTTAAATGATGTCATCAAACTTAGAATTTTTGCTTTTTCACTAAGGGATAAAACTAAGATGTGGTTAAACTTGCTAGCACCAGGATCTATCAAAACTTGGGGAGACTTATCACAAAAAAATTTTATCTAAATATTTCCCACCTTTAAAAACTACTAAGCTTAGAAATGATATTTCATTTTTTTGTCAGTTTGAAGGAGAATCAATTTTTTAAGCATGGGAAAGATTTAAAGATCTCCTTAGGAAGTGTCCACACCATGCATTTGCAGATTGGTTAATAATTCAAACTTTTTATGATGGATTGGTTGGATCTCTTAGATTAATAATTGATGCTACTGCTGGTGGATCATTAATGTCAAAACCATTTGATAAATCGTATTTGTTAATTGAAGAGATGGCTACTAATAAATTTCAATGGCCCTCTCAAAGGGTAAACCCTAAAAGAATAGCTAGTATTCATGATTCTGATGCAATATCTATGTCAGCTGCTCAAATTGCTATAATATCAAAGACAATAGATCAATATGGAATGAATCACCTGTGCTTGAGAAAAACTCATAAGGAAAATTCACTGGGACAAATGATAGAATGATAGAATCTCAATCTTCTTATGAGACCTTAAATGCAATCAATAATCATTCTAATAATCCTTATGCAACTATTATAATCTTAGTTGGATGAATCATCCAAATTTTAGTTGGAGTAACAATAACTCTAATGTTGCAAATTCACAATGGGGAAACAACACTGCGAACCCATTGGGAAACTCCAACAATCAAGGAAATCCAACTGATAAACCTTATTGCCCTCCAGGTTTTAATAATTTACAGATTATGGAGAAAAATTTGTCAATGGAAGAATTGATATTGCAAATGGGAATCCAATTACAAAGTCAAGGTGCTGCAATAAGAAACATGGAAAATCAATTGGGATGTATTACTACTGCACTTAACAATAGACATCCAGGAACGTTGCCAAGTAATGTTGAGGTAAATCCTAAAGAACAAAATAAAGAACGAATTAAGGCTATTCAACTGAGAAGTGGAAAATAATTAGAAAACAGAGTTAAAAAAAGTGGAGGTTGAAGTTGAAAAAGATGAGGTGGAAAATGGAAAATCTAGTGAAGATTATCATTTTGAGTCATAATGTCCTATTAAACCAATAAAAATAACTGTAGAAAGACCACCACCTTCATTTACTCAAAGATTGAAGCAGAAAAATAGAGATAACCAATTTTCAAAATTTTTTGGAGATATTGAGAAAATTAACGATAAACATTCCATTTATTGAAGCTTTGGAACAAATGTCAAGCTATGTGCAATTGGAACAAATGTCAAGCTATGTGAAGTTCATAAAGGATATACTTAATAAGAAAATAAAGTTTCTAGATAATGAGACTGTTGTACTCAGTGAAAAGTGTAGCACTATAATTTAGAAGAAGCTTCCTAAAGAACTTAAAGATCCTTGAAGTTTTAATATTCCTTGTGCTATTGGTGAAAGTTTTTTGGAAAAGCTTTATGTGATTTAGGAGTCAGTATTAATCTTATGCCTTTATCAATTTTTAGAAGTTATCCTTATGCCTTTATCAATTTTTAGAAGGTTGGCTTTAGGAGATAATTCACCTATAACTGTAACTCTTCAATTAATTGATCGTTTGATTACCTATCCTAAAGAAGTTATTGAAGATGTTTAAGAAAAAGTTGATAAATTTATCTTTCCCGTGAATTTTATTGTATTAGATTTGGAGGAAGATAAAGAAATTTCTATCATTTTAGGAAGACCATTCCTTGCCACTGAAGGAGCTTTGATAGATGTGAAGAAAGGAGAACTAATTATGAGAGTTAGTGATTAAGAGGTTACATTTAATATTGCAAAATAAATAAGATACACTGCAAAAGAGGAGGAGAATGAATGCTTCAGCATGGATATTAACAAATATTTAAGCCATGAATATTTCAAGAAGACATTCAAAAAAGAATTTGAAAAAGAATATTTGGAATGTCAAGATGAGGATAAAATTTATGATGAATCTATGGAAAGTAGTAAAGAAGATTTGGATTTTTTTGAGAATAAATTGAAATGTTAGATCCTATAGAAAGTAATAAGAATTTGATTTCATATATTGAGAAATCACCTAGACTAGAACAGAAAACACTTCCTACACATTTGATGTATGCATTTTTAGGAGATTTATCTATGTTACCTGTTATAGTATCCTCAGAATTAACTGATACGCAAGAACAACAGTTGTTGGAAACTTAGAGAAGATATAAACACATTTAGATGGACATTAGCTGATATTAAAGGAAACAATCCTTTAATTTATATGCATAAAATTTTATTGGAAGATCAACATGATCCAAGAGTTGATCCTTAAAGGAGATTAAATCCTATGATGAAAGAAGTTATTAAGAAAGAGATTTTAAAATGGTTAGATGCTGGAATAATACATCCTATTTCAGACAGTGCTTGGGTGAGTCCAATTCACTATGTTCCAAAGAAAGGAGGTGTGACTGTAGTGACAAATGAAAATAATTAAGTAATACCAACAAGACAAGTTACTGGATGACGGATATGCATAGATTATAAAAAAAATTAAATTCTTCCACCAGAAAGGATTATTTTCCTTCACCCTTTTTGGATCAGAAGTTGGATAGGGTGGGTGGACACAAATATTTTTGTTTTCTAGATGGATATACTAGTAATCATCAAATACCTATTACTCCAGAGGATCAAGAGAAAACAACATTTACTAGTCCTTATGGAACTTTTTATTTTTGGTGAATGCCCTTTGGATTATGTAATGCACATGCAATATTTCAAAGATGTATGATTTCAATTTTTAGTGATTTAATTAAAAAAGGGATTGAAGTCTTTATGGATGATTTTTTTGTATTTGGAACTTCATTTAAAATATGTCTAAATCATTTAGAGAAAGTTCTAGAATGATGTGAAAAGTAATCTTATATTGAACTGGAAAAAATGTCAATTTATTATTGTAGGAGGAATTGTACTTGGGCATAAAATTTCAAAAAGTGGCATGGAAGTAGATCCTCCAAAAATTCAAGTTATATCAAACTTACCTCAACGTATTAATGTAAGAGGAGTTAGGAGCTTTTTGGGACATACTGGATTTTACAGGCAATATATTAAAGATTTTTTAAAAATTACTAACCCTTTATGCCAACTTCTAAAAAAAGATACAAAAGTTTACTTTGACCAAGATTGCCTTAAAGCCTTTGAAACTTTAAGGAAAAAATTGATCAGTGCTCCTATAATTGCTTTACCTGATTAGGAGAAACCTTTTGAATTAATGTGTGATGCTAGTGATTATGCAATTGGAGCTATATTAGGGCAAAGATATGATAAGATTTTTAAAGTCATATACTTTGATAGTAAGAATCTTAATGATGCTCAAATTAACTATATCACTACTTAAATAGAGTTATTATCAATTGTTTATGCTTTTGATAAGTTTAGGTCATATCTGATTGGAGTTAAATGCATTATGCATACTGACCGCTCGACTATTAAATATTTAATACAAAAGAATGATGCAAAATTAAGATTAATTAGATGGGTACTTCTGATGCAAGAGTTTGATTTTGTAGTAGTCGATAGGAAAGGGATTGATAATCAAATTGCTGATCATCTATCTAGGCTATAATAGGAAGAAATTTTTGATTTGGAAAAAAAAATATTGTAACTTTTCCTGATGAATAACTTTATGCTGTAAAAGGATGAGAAATACAATTGTATACTGATATTGTAAATTATATTATTAGTGATATATACCATATGGACTAATAAAAAAACGGGAAAAGTAATTCATTCATGATGCAAAATATTATTTTTGGGATGACCCTTATTTGTATAAATAATGTAAAGATTTAGTAATGATACGATGTGTGCCTTACAAAGAAATTCAAGAAATTATCCAAAAATTTCATGCTTCTGAATTTGGAGATTATTTTTTAGAATGATAAAACTGTTCATAAAATTTTGAAATATGGATTTTATTGGCATACTCTATTTAGAGATGTTAATATATATATAAAAGCATGTGATTGGTGTCAGAGAGTAGGTAAGTGTCAGAGAGTAGGTAATATATTGGTGTCAGAGAGTAGGTAATATTTTGAAAATAAATGAAATTCCTCAAAATTTTAATTTGAAAATTGAAATATTTGATGAATGGTGATTGTATTTTGTGGGACCATTTATACTTTCATTCGGGAATATATATATATGTATATTGATTGTAAGAAATATTTATATATTGATTATGGTGGATTATGTTTCAAAATGGATAGAAGCAATCACTTTACCTAGATGTGATGCTCGGAGTGTTTCAAAATTTTTAATTAAAAATATTTTTACAAGATATGGAATGTCGAGAGTAATCCTTACTGATGGAGGATCTCATTTTAGAAATGCAATAGTTGCAAAATTGGTGGAAAAATATAATATAACTAAACTAGTGGCTTGGCAGAAGTATCTAATTGTGAAATTAAAAAAATTTTGGAAAAAAGTGTGAATCCTAATAAAATGGATTGGTCTGCTAGATAATATGGATTGGTTGATTAGATTAAATACTGCATTATGGGCATACATGACAACTTATAAGACACCTATAAGAATGTCCCCATATAGATTAATTTTTGGGAAGACTTGTCACTTGCCAGTTGAATTGGAACATAAAGCTTATTGGGCGATAAAAGAATTTAAAACAAATTACAACAATTAAATGATCTTGAAGAAAATAGAAATGAATCTTATAATAATGCTCAGATTTATAAGGAAAGAATGAAAGAATGACATGATCGGAAGGATAATAAAAAAAGAATTTGAGCCTGGACAGAAAGTTTTATTATACAATACAAGATTAAAATTATTTCTTGGAAAATTGAAGTCTAGGTGGAAAGGGTCATTCAGAATTGTTAAAGTCTATCCTTATAGAGCTGTTAATATTAAAAATCCTAAGACAAAAAGGATATTTAAAGTGAATGACACATATTGAAACCATATTTTGATGGTCAAGGACCAGTTTTAAAAGAGACTATTGTGTTGGGCCACTAAGAATAAAGACTGGAAATGTTGGACTACAACATTAATCCAAGCATTTTGTGAGAGGCAACCCTAGTTATCGTTGTTTATTTTTTTTCTATGTTATTGTTCAGATTATTTTATGTATATTAATATATTTGTGCTTCTATAGATTTTATGTACTTGAAAAAAATTGACATTGAGAAAATATTTAAAAACACCTTTGTTTACCAAATTATGTTGAAAAATTGAGAATTTATTGGATCGAAATCAAGATGGTAAAATTTTTTGGAACTAGTGCATGATGCACCAGATTGGCACCTGATGCACCATATTCTAGAGAGCTGGTGCATGATGCGCCAGAATCGGGGCATGAAGCACCATAGTGACGAAAATGACTTAAAACATTTCAAATGGTAGTTTTTGGTAGTTTTTGGCGGGTTCTTCTCCTTATAACTCCCAAAAACTGATTCCAAAGTCAATTATAAAGAGGGAAAAAGAGGGAAGAGTCACTAGCTTTCAATTCCATTGGCGTCCCACTCTAAAAATTATGCTAGATTTAGAAGTTTAAACCAGAGAAAGTTCATCAGTTTCGATGCGTAGAAGTTACATGACTGTGTTCTTGTAAAGAAGAGGCCAATCAAAGAAAGAGGGTTTGTGAATTGAGAATTCAACGCACCGAATACTTGAGTAGAAGAGATTATTACGTAGAGATGCTAGGAAATGCTTTGCTACAGTATTTTCGTCGTAGTTGTCCCTTTGGTGAAAGAGTTTTATGCAAATCTTCATGGAATAAACCAAGGAATTGTTTATGTGCAAGGAATTATGTGCAAGGAAGGTTTGTATAAACCAAGGAATTGTTTATGTGCAAGGAAGGTTTGTGCAATTCACTCATTCGAGAATAAATGAGACGTTTATGATTTAAAATGTGCTTAATTGCCACTACACAAGTTTTACCCCTATAAGAGATAATATGAATGCACTCTATTGATACCTTATGGATGAAGATGCAAATTGGGAGGCCAGAGATGATGGAAATGTAAGTTTTTCTTCATTATTGTTAAATCCTTCTTCTAAGGCCTGAAATTTTTTTATTGCATCAAAATTACTTCTCACTATGTAAATCAGTAAGGTAACTAAGGAGAGTGCTATTCTGGACTACTGTATTCAAACTGGAAAATCTATTCATATTGGAGCAATAATTGTGAAATCAGTTTTGGATTTTATTGTCAATGGATATGCAATTTTATTGGGGCATCCATCTACTATTTTCGTGCTGTGAAGTCAATCGCAAGTACCTTATGAGAGTTGGGAGAAAGTGCTTCTTCCTTCGAAGCTGATGGATCGAGAAGTCTATTGCAATTGTATTGGAGATGAGAATTATATGAATGTATTGATGGATCAAGCATCCCATAATTCATCACCTATTAAGTGTTACTTCAGTTTGAATGTACTTTTTAAAGGATTAAGAAGATAGAAAAAGAGGTACAAAACCTTATGCATACAATTGAGAATGTTTCTGAAATGTTGGATCACCTAGATTGGAAACTGAAGGAACATTTTAAACATACTGGTCATATTGAAGTAGGTTTGGTATGTATGGTCAAGAAACATGCTTGGATTTGGGAAAATTCAACTGATGAATTACCTTATAGCCCTTTCTAAACTTGTACGTACACTACCAATCAATGGGAGATATCCAAGAGGATGAAAGCAAAGAAGATGTTTAAACTTAATTTATGAACAAAACAGTTTATTTAATACTGCTTATTTGTGTCAACCTATTATGTTTGATTACATTCAATTTTATTGTTAAACTTTATTTATGTTTATGTTTAGTATTTTGATGATTAAATTTCATTGTTAGGACATTTCAGTTTGCTTTGGACACTAAAGTAGCTGTTTGTTGGCTTGAAAAATGATAGTTTGTAGTAGCGCATATTTTTTCTATAAAAGAGAGTTTTTTGTTGTTTGTAAAATTTTGGTGTTAGAGTAATGTTTATATTATGATTATAAATGTTCATTTGAGTTAATTAGAGGAGGACATAAAGCAATATGCAACAGATTTCCACAGAAAATGAAATCTGGAAAAATTAAGGCATTGACGCCAGATGCGTCAAATTGGCGCATGAAGTGCTAGTTTACAGAGTGTTGGCACATGATACGACAGATTCTAAAAATGCCAGATTTTCTAAAAATCGTTAAATCCCATAGTAAACTCCATTTTTACTACTTGGCTCATCTCCTACCTCTAACCATGACCTAGGGCTTCATATTGTGCGCATTATAGAAGATTCCAGAGGCCAAAGATCTTAGATTTCATCTTCTCTTGGTAAGAGCTTCACTTTAACCTAGAAATGTTTTATCTTCACCATGGATTTTTCCTACATTATGGAAGATTAGAAATTTGGGATTTTTTATGGAAAAGCTTGAAGAAAACTCATGGTGAAAAGTTTCTTACCAAATAATTTTACTTGGGAAGTTAGATTTTTGATTTTGTAATTTATTTAGATTTTATTTGGATTTTCATAGAAATTTTAATGGCTCCACGATTAAAGAGAGGAAAACCAACAGTTGATTTTGATGGAAGGAGATTTATGAATTTCAAAGCCCAACATTGTTATAACACTCAAATGGAATAAAAAAAGTTGATCCAAGAACGAGCATTTGCTAACATAGGTGGCAAGACTGAGAGGTTGAACATCACCAAAAATTGGGAAAGGTTTTGCTACTTCACTGCAGTAGCGATTGTATCAATGGTTCAGTAGTTTTATGCCAACCTGAGGTTTACCACTAACGATCACATCCTTGTGATAAATGAGCAAGTTGAATTTTCAAGAGATATGATCAATGCTTTTTATGGGTTGAGAAATGTATTCCATTGTGAATGCACTGCATTTGTGATGACTGATGCATCACTGGATGAAGTGATTGCTTTTTTGACTGATGGAAGAGGAGAATGGAAAATTAAAAATAATAAGAAAGTTAGCTTTTCCGCTTTCTTGACGACTATTCAGTCAAAGATATGACACCACTTCATCTCTGCTAAATCACTACCAAAAAATCATCTAAGCAAAGTAACAAAGAATAGAGCTGTGCTAAATTTTTGTATTCAGAAAATGAAGGGAGTAGATGTTGGTGCTCTCATAATTCATCATGCTCAGATTATAGCTAGTAGTGCTACAACCAGTGGATTGGGTTACCCTGCCTTGAATTTCACTCTGTGTGAGCAATCAAAAGTAGAGTCTAGTAGAAATGAGGAAAGGCTGCAACCACAAATTTCTATTGGGGAGCATACGATTTAAAGAGTAGAATCATTTGCTGAGTTTAGGAGTGGAGGTATTGATAGATCCTCTACATCAGCTCAAGGGCCTCTACGTCTCGCTCTGCTTCACTCGAAAATATTAGAATAATTTGTTGAGTTTAGGAGTGGAGGTATTGATAGATCCTCTACATCAGCTCAAGGACCTCTACATCCTTCTCTGCTTCACTTGAAAATATTATGGAGCAGCTTATGATTCAAGAATGGATATAGTTAATATTCAGATTCATATTGGAGAAATTGGAACAAGAAATGCTTATAATGGTGAGTACAAATAGAGAATATTTCAGCTTGATATAGCTTTTGAGGAAGCTATGGTTAGATATCTTAGGGGTGAATACAATGTGGAATTTCTAACTTGCCCCAGCTTCACTCCTTATGCTCCTATTCATGATGAAGAAGAAAAATAATAAGAAGAAGAAGATGATGATGAGGAAGGCGATGAGGACTGGTATTCTTAGGAGTTTATTTTGTTTTTTTTTATTATGTTGTTAGTTGATGTCATCTGAAACAGTTGTGGTAAAAACTTTCATTTTGTGTTTTGGACCTAAATTGTAATAATAACAGTAGATTTTTACTTTTTCTACACTTTTAGTATTTTTAGTTTTTGTTTCTGTTTTTAATTAGTTTTTGTTTCTGTTTTTAATTTCTGTTTTTAATTTTCAACATATCCCTTAGAATAAATTATGTTTCATTTAATTCTTTAAAGCTTGTATTTTTAAAGTTAGTACCTGTAGTATAACAAAGCCCAGTTTCATACTCAGAAATCCTCTACATGTTAGTTTTTATTTTCATGCATTTACTGATTTCTTTCACCTACAAATTTTTGTAAATTTTTGTACTAAACATTTCTAAACATTTTTAAATCACTTCAAAACTTAAGTTTAAGGGAAAGAAAAATTTCTTTTAAAAAGAAGTAAACTAAATTTTAATTGTCCTCAATTAACTATAATTTTAAAATTATTTAACATGACCCGAGATATTAAGATTTAACTTTAAATGACTATACTTATGTTTATGAATATTATGGTAAATTTAGGTAAAAGTTTTTAATAATGAAGGTCAATTTTTAAGTTAAAGATATTTGGTATGAAAAGATAAGACTATGTTTTTCTATTTAAACTAAAGGAAATTGTATTTTAGAAGTACTAAGAATTTTAAAGTTTCATGTAAGAAGAAAAAGAATGAAGCTTTACGAAAAACCATAAACTAATATGAATTTATAAAGTGAAGAAAGGTAAGGAGTTTTGACTTTAAGAAGAGGATAGTGAAGATTAAAATTATTTAAGGCTATCCAAATATAGTAATCCTCACTTGAATAAAAAAAGAAAAGAAAGAATTAAAAAGATCCTAAAAGACAAAGAAAAAAAAAGAAAAAGAGAAAAGAAAAAGAAAAGGAAAGAAAAATGAGTGAGGAGAAGCTTGAGGAGATGCCTAATAAAAAATTGGCTTCACTTGAATCAACTTAAAGAAAATGCTTTATTACATTTTCTAATCTTGTATTGGAGTATTAGTAGCATTACTAGTAAAGTTTTCATGAAGTTCTTTTTCATATGAATGTTCTAAGTATCCTTAATATGACAAATTATAATTTTTCTTGAAATGAATAGAGATTCAAAAATCTTAAATTGATTACTAAGTATTTAACCGTGACTTTATATACGCTTAAAAATATAAGTATTTAATACTGCTGCTAAAAGATTTAATTCCTCAGCAACTGTACCAAAACTTAATAACAGTTATAGATTTGAATATGGTTGTAATAAATACTCAATAATTGTAAATTCACACTTATCAACGCAAGTATACGTATTGCTCAAGTAATATAGGGCTCTAATGGACTCCTAGATATCGATCCCACAGGTAAGATTAGAACTACGAACTAAGATTTTAGAAAAGCAATACTTTAATCGCAACAACGAAGTTCAATTTGCTTATCTGTCACTAATAGGAAATTAAAATAAA
>NW_018164626.1:117291-117589 GCF_001263595.1 Phalaenopsis equestris | reverse complement strand
GAGCTTGCCGTCGGCGGCCTCGAGGGTGCCGTCGGCGGACCTTCTTAATGAATTAATTCTGGAGTCTTGGGAAAATCTCACCGTTGGTAGGGTCGATGGAGCCGTCGGTGCCCTACTTCAAATCTTCACATTTTGGTCCTTTTCGCTCCAAATTCTCTCCTTTTTTCATCCTTTTGCTCCAATGACCCTAATTCATCATTCCTGCAACAAAACATCAAAAATACATTTTTTTAAAGTGCAATATCATCAAAAACAGTATAAAATAAGTATGAAAATCTCAACATATTTTTTTTGGTCA
>NW_018164626.1:116670-117256 GCF_001263595.1 Phalaenopsis equestris | reverse complement strand
ACTCCTTTGGTCAAAATCCCCCAAACTTAACTATCACTAGTCCTCAAGTAATTTTAGTACTATATAAAAGTTATGATATAGTGTAGTAAAGTTTTAATTCAGAAATACTATAAGTTTGATTTAGATAAATATTATAGTGAAATTTTTACAAAAAATTTAAGTAATTGAATTAACCTTGTAGCTACAAGATTATCTAGTCATCAAGTTTAAGAGTTCTAGTTTTCTATTCATTTCAAGAATGACCATATGTTGCAATATTAAGTCACTTAGAATATTCAAATGATAGAAACTTCATGGGAACACTACTAGCAAAAGATCTAATCCATAAATATAAGTTTAGGAATGTTATTTCAGTTTTCCCTTTAGGTAGGTCCAGTGAAGCCAATTTTTGATTAGGCATATCCTCAAGCTTCTCCTCACTTCCATAATTTTTTTTCTTTCTTTTCTCTTTTTCATTTGGATTGCTTTCAATCCTATAAATTTTTCTTTTCTTTTTAGGGATTGTTTTCAATCATTTCTTTTTCCTTTTTCAAGTGAGGATTACTATATCTGGATAGCCTTTAAGGATTTTGAACATCACATTTCT
>NW_018164626.1:113885-115384 GCF_001263595.1 Phalaenopsis equestris | reverse complement strand
GAAGAAATCTCTCACTTTCCCTCCACTCTTACAATCTCTTGAAGAATTCCTCACAATCTAACCCTAAATTAAACTCTCTACACACTGCTGGGGCTCTTGAACTTCTCTGAGCCTTTCTGAACCTCTCTTATTTTTGGCCAAAATCTTCTTTTAAAGTTGTAGAAAGTTTTTTCCAAGAGTTTCCTAAGCATCCCTTAAAAAATCATCCACATTCAATGCACCTGTTAAGATAACCGCTAAAATCGCAGAAAAATTTACCCGTTCTCGTTGCTTTATCTTCCATGTTCCTTTCTCATCAGTGAGAAAGTTGATCACATTATTCAGGGGGCCTTCCATAGTACTGAAGGATTCATAGTGGTAGCTATAAGAGTCTGGGACTTCGTAAAAGGTGTTAATGCGAGCGGCATTAAATTCAACAGAAAATCCCCGCACTCGAACAATTCTGTCTTTAGAATAGAATACGTTGGCGTAAAATTCCTTCACAATATTTGCAACAACTTTATTGGTGGTGTAATAGAAATTTTCCCACCTCAGCTCGGGAATAATTCGTTCAATCTCTCCTCCCAGACTTTCAAAAACTCAATCTTGTATACACCTTCAAATACTGAAGTAAATCTTGATTGAGCCTTTGCATTGATGAAACGAGACTCGTCAAACTCAAGTCACCTATTTTGACGTGGAGCCATTTTAATCTAATCACAATTATAGAAAAATTCCAAAATAATATTCAAATATTCAAATAATGGCTTCCAAAAGTAATTCTAAGAGTTCAACACTAAGATCCATGAATTTCTTCCCAATATTTTCTTCACAATCTCAATTTTTCGGATCTCCTCAATGTGGAAGAAATCCATGGTGAAAATCAAATATTTTTAGTTTGGAGTGAAGCTCTTACCTAAAGATGATCAAATCCAGTGTCAAAAAGCCTTGAAATTGCCTCCCAATCCAAGATCTCTCAAGCCATAGGTCAAGAATTGCATTTTTAGGAGGAAGGGGATGATGAATAGTGGCGGTTGACTGGTCAAAATTGTGGTTAAAGGTTTTTTTTTGTAATCTTGCCAACAGCGGGGTGTTTAGCACCGTCGACGCGCTCTATTGAAAATATATCCTAAGTCTCAAGAAAATTCACCGTCGGCGGCGTCGAGGGCGCTGTCAGTGGGCTCTATTGATTTTGTTCAATTTCTGGATTTTTGTGATTTCAATCAATTTCAAGACTCAACGACATCCATTCAATCATTATAGACATAATTTTAAGTGATTAAATGATGTACTTGTCACAAATAAACTTTCACAACACAAAACATCACATTTTTATATAAATTCCAAGGGTTACAATATACGTGACATAACACACCTAAGTTTGGTATTTTCTCAACCTCAATACATTAATTCAATATCGTAATCCAAACCACAATACTCAAAAAACTTAAAACAAAACATCCTATGCTTAGTCTTAACTATACAGAGATCTAAAAGCATAATTCTAAAGTAAAGCAAAT
>NW_018164626.1:112115-113488 GCF_001263595.1 Phalaenopsis equestris | reverse complement strand
TAAGGGTTGAACTGGCAGTGAATTCTGAGATGATTGATCTATTATAATAGTCATGTCATTTTCATCTTCAAAAGCTGGGAATCTCTCAGTTGGGTCCAAAGGCATCCAAGGTAGAAGTACCTTTTCCCAATTTTCTTAGGACACTTGGAACTGACTGCAAAGTGAGAAAATTGTGGAAGGGTGTCCAAGCCCATAAGTTGATCCATGAACGATTAGGCCCAAAACAGACTTCATAATTATTGATCCAATATCGATCGACAGTCCCCTTTGGATGTAGTAATTCAAAATAGCAATTTCCTTAAAAACTTTACCGATCTTCATTGTCGGTAACAGTTTCACAGAAATGAAAAAGTGCCAGTGTTTTGAAACGGGATTTAGGAGTGTCGCAGAAAAACTAGCATACCCGTTTTCTCTCATTTCCCAGTCTTCAGTTTTATCCGTTAAATATTGATAAATCTCATTCATCTGGTTTCTTGTCAGGACAAAGTTGGAATAGTGGCACACAAGAACGTTCTCGATCATGTATAATTCATTGATCCACGCAGGAGTGAAAGTGATCCATCTACCTCATACATAAATGACTCCCTGGTCGATTCCATGCAAATTTGCATAAAATTCTTTCACCACAGGAACAACCACGGCGACGGCAGTATAGCAAAGCACTTCTCATCTTCATCATACTATCATCTCTTGAATTGCAGTAGAGGGATTATTCAATCCTCAATTTACGAATCCTCGTTCCTTGATGAATCTTTTCTTCATCAGTAACTTGTTGAAGATTCGTTGCGTTTCCGCACTAATAAACTTTCACCCATTACCCATTGAACACTCGCATTCTGGGATTATCAGGGGAATGATTATCAGGGGAATTGGACACCATAAGAATGAATTTGGTGGAGTTTCACTTCATTTTTGGGGGAATTTCCTCGAAGTGGCATTGTCAATTCTATTTACTAATAGTATGCCCAAACATTTATGGGTTCAACTCCCGCCCAAAACACCGCCAAAAACCGCCACTCAAACCCAAGAAACTGCCATCTCACCGGTCTCGCCATCGGTAGGGTCGAGGGCGCTGTCGGCAAGCCTCTATATTTAATTTGCCTGGATTCCCGGGAAAAACCCGCCATCGATGACATCGATGGCACCGTCGGCGCCCAAGGAAAAAATTGCACAGTTTTGCTTTGGTTCGAATGCGTTCCAATTTTTCTTTATGAATCCAATTCTTATGATGATTCAAGGGTAAATAAGAGTTGTAGAGCTTAATACTATCACAAATTAATGATAATTTCAAATAAAAGCTACTATAATCTCAATAAAAATAAAGATAAATATGGGTTGCCTCCCATAAAGTGTTTGGTTTAACGTCGTCAGCC
>NW_018164626.1:105904-106843 GCF_001263595.1 Phalaenopsis equestris | reverse complement strand
AGCAACTACATTAGGATTTTGGATAGATAAGTGAATTTCATCTGCTGTAGGATTTGCATAATCTCGTAGAGGTCTAGGTTGATGTTCATTTTCTATTCCTTGATTGTTCACATTGTTTTCCATTGTGTCAGGATTTCTAAATTCTCTTCTTAGTTTTCTAATTCTTCTAACAGTGCATTCTAATTCCAAATTGGTAGGTATAAAATTTTTAGGTCTAAATTTACGCATATAATTTGAAATCAGTACATAGTAAAACAGTTAACAAAATATAAAAATAAGTTGCAATTCAAGTAAAAAATTTCTAATAATCCTAAGTTGTCCATTACTCTAATTGTAATTTTTTTGTTTACTCACTCCCCGACAACTGTACCAAAACTTAATAACAGTTATAGAGTCAATAAATATGGATGTAATAAATATTCAATAATAATAAATATTCAATAAATTGTAAAGTCACACTTATCAACGCAAGTATACGTATCACTCAAGTAATATAGGGCTCTAATGGAGTCCTAGATATCTATCCCACAGGGAGTAAGATTAGAACTACGAACTAAGATTTTAGAAAAAAAATACTTTAATCGCAACAATGAAGTTCAATTTGCTTATCTGTCACTAATAGGCAATTGAAATAAATATGTAGTTTTAATAACTATTAAATAACTGATTATACTTATGAAATTTCTAATGTTATATTCAATATATAAGAAAGCATCCTTCTCTTTGTCAAGAAATTATAGTGAATGGATAAAGTGAATCAGTTCAATTTGTATTGTACCAAATAGGAGCATACATATTCATTACCCTTTAGTCCAGACATAAAGAACATTGACTAATCCTACGCCTGTTTACTGAACCTGCACCTGCAGCTAAGCTGGGAGGATACCAGCTCTCACTTTGGAGTTTCCATGTTCCCCTCGCCTGAGGGCTAACACCCAC
>NW_018164626.1:103101-105603 GCF_001263595.1 Phalaenopsis equestris | reverse complement strand
AACTCAGATCTCATGGGGAAAACACAATAAAACTCGGAATTCATATATAAAATCAAATTCATACAAACTACAATAATAAATAAACATATATCTATTTTCTCCCCAAGAAAACTCCTTGAAGTTCCTCTGAATCTCTTCCTTTCTTTACAGCACACATAATTCCTCTTCGAAGCAGCAAGGAGAAAGAAATCTCTCACTTTCCCTCCACTTTTACAATCTCTCGAAGAATTCCTATCAATTTTTACACTCTAGCAAATACTAGTGGAACCTTTCTAACCTCCATGAACTCTATTCTCTTTTCTATTTTCAACCAAAATATTCTTTTAAAGTTGTAGATGAGCTTTCCCAAAGTTGCCTATGGACCCCTTCAAAATTTGGCCTTATCCGAAGCCTGATTGGGTATAATCGTCGAGCTCGCCATCGGCGGCCTAGAGGGCACCGTCGGTGGACCTTCTTAATGAATTAATTCTAGAGTCTCCAGAAAATCTTACCATCGGTGGGTTCGATGGCGCCGTCAGCGCCCTAGTTCAAATCTTCACATTTTAGTCCTTTTCGTTCCAAATTTGCTCCTTTTTGCATCTTTTTCCTCCAATGACTATAATTCATCATTCCTGCAATAAAACATCAAAAATACCTTTCTTTAAAGTGCAATATCATAAAAAATAGTGTAAAATAGGTATGAAAATCTCAATATATTTTCCTTTGGTCAGTATTCTTAGACTTAAAGTTTGAATCTAAGTTATTAAATATTTTTCTTAAATATTATTATGTTATTTATTAAATAAAAGTATAGGAGTTATAAGTTAATCTCTATCCTAAGCCATATGCTTTTATATATTAAAAGTGTCACTTGAGGACAAGTAACATTTAAGTTTGAGATATTTTGATACACCAAAATAATATGTTGTTCTAAGTATAAATTTTATGCTTATTTTTGTGTTATTACACTTTAAAGAAGGATATTTTTATGTTTTAGTTGCAAGTATATCAACTTTAGGTATTTGGAAAAAAAGTAGCAAAAATGACAAAATTTGTAGCGAAAATAGCAAATTTTGGGAATTATGGTGCCAGATCCTCCAAATTGGCTCCAGAAGCACCATTTTACAGAGAGCTAGCGCCAGATGCAATAGATTGGCACTAGAAGCGCCATTTTACAAAGAGATGATGCCAAATGCGCCATATTTGGTGCCTAAAGTGCCAAAACCCAAAACAACGTGGACATAAGCAAGCTGGTGTCAAATGCCCCAGAATCGGCAGAGAGGACTTTTTGTGGATTAAGGCAATTCAGAATTTTCAAAGGGACACTTGTTCTAAGCACCCCTTAGAGTGATTCAATGCATCTAGACAATTTGTAAGGTTTTTTTTATGAAGGGATATGTCTCTTGGATCAATGAACATGTCTTTTGAATTCAAAAGGGTTGACTTTTGGAGGGAATTTTTAATTCTATTTGGAGTGAGGCAGCCTTTAATAAAAGAGAGAGTTTTGAAGAACTTAGAGGAGGTGGCATGTGGTGAAGGTGACATGTAAGGGGGGCAAAAAAGAGAAAGAGAGAGAGAGAGAGAGAGAGAGAGAGAGAAAGTCAAGGGCTTGAAGATTTTCTTCAAGGATTGTAAGAGAAAAGGGAAGGGGAGAGAATTCTTCTTCATTACACTTCTAAGAGAGAATTTAGTGTGCTCGTAAGGAGAGAAAGGCTTGAAGAGAACTTATAAGGATTTTCTGGGGAAGCATTGTGAGATAAGTTGTGTCTTTTATTTCTCTTATTTTGTAAACTTGTTTTTATATATGAAATCTATGTTTTATTGTATCCTTCTCATGAATTCTGAGTAGTCTTCTTTATCCTTCTCCCTACTTTAAGATATAGTTTTGTGAGAATTTATTTTGTTTTATACGGTTTCAAATGTCAATAATTTGTGATGATTTGAACTTTGATCTTCATTTACTATCTGGCCAATTGAATTGTTAAAATATGTTGAGAGACATATGTTCTGAAAGGCTAAGATTTCTACAACATGGTGAGAATCATGTTTGATTTCATGGGAGAGGATGTCATCTATGGAGTTGAGTGCAAATAAATAGGAAAATATACTTTATTGGATGTAGAATTAGAGATTTTAATATGATAGATTAAAATCTCCAATTTGGTCCAATTGATTGGAAACTGATACGAGATTGTTAGCCCTCAAAAGCAGGAGTAATGGGAGCCCTGGAGTGGTAGTGGGTCCCAGCCTAACCACAAAATTAGAGACCAAACTCTTGATTAGTCAATGTTCTTTATGTACTCAGAAGAGGGTAAAGAGTATGATTGCACCTATTTGGCACAAAATAATAAAATGATTTTAATTTCTTCACAATCTATATATTCATTGTAAAAGGGAATGATGCTTTCTTAAATTTGAACTCTTCGTCACAAAAAATTTGTTTAGTTTTCATAATTTTACTTCAAAAACTTTTTTTAGTTTTCTTAATTTTACTTTTGAAAGTTTAACAATTAGTTTAATTAA
>NW_018164626.1:70542-103055 GCF_001263595.1 Phalaenopsis equestris | reverse complement strand
ACATTCACTCTATTACTTTATAATATTCAAATTTAGCAGTTCACTTTTGTAGTTTAAAATTGTAGTTCACATTATAATTTTAAGAATTTACTAATAGACATTTCCAACTTCCCTGTGGGATTGATATCTAAAACTCCATTAGAACTCTTTATTACTCGAGCAATACGTATACTTGCGTTATTTTTAGAGAATTTGATAGTTTAAAGAGTTATAAAAGATAAAACTATTTTCATTAAAGTTCTTTTTGTTGGGATTAATTTGCATATTTACTATTGTATCTGCCATGTGTTTTTTGTAATATTGAAAGATATTTGCAAAGTTAACACACTAAATCCACCCGCATCATTAGGGTTTTTAAAGAAAATCTTATAGTACTTGAAACGATATGTATACTTGCGTAGTACCTCTAGTGTGAAGTTTTATTATTATTTTTATATCGTTTCATTTATTCACACTAGCCGCTAAATATAAATTGGGACAATTTTTTTGGCAATATTTTGGAGATTAAAGATACACATAATTGCGGATCAGGTCAAGTTTTGGTGTCGTTGCTGGGGAAGCTAACGAAACTATTTAAATTGAGAAGGTAACGAAATTTTTTTAAAATTGACATTTTATTTGAATTGTATATTTTTTTAGTAAATTAAAATTAAAAAAAATTAAAAATCCAAAAAATATATCCAAAAATTAAATTTATATTTTATTTCTCTTGTGTTATTCTATTTTTTGAAATTTTATCATTTGTATGTGTTGTTCGGGATCTGAAGAATTAATACCCTATGATTCTGAATTATAACGTACTATAAAAAAATTTAAAAATAAGGAAGACTTCATTATTTTCAAGATATGACAAACACTTCACAATATAATATCGAGATTCAAAATGCTGAAAATAAATATCATAATTTACAAAATCCTTTAAGGGATTATGCAAATCCTATGGCAAAAGGGATTCACTTAAGCATTCAAACTCATGTTGTTACAGCTAACTCATTTGAACTTAAACCTGCAATTATACAAATGGTACAAAACAATCAGTTTGGGGGAACACCATATGAGGATCTAAATTTACATTTAGCAAGTTTTTTTTTAGAATTGTGTGCTACATTTAAATATGATGATATATCAAATGATGTTGTTAAACTTTACTTTTTCTTTTTTCACTGAGAAACAAAGCTAAGATGGGGTTAAATTCATTAGCATCGGTATCTATTAGAAATTAGAGAGATTTGGCATAAAAATTTATGGCAAAATATTTACCAACTTCAAAGGCTGCTAAGCTTATAAATGGAATTACATCTTTTACTCAATGTGAAGGGGAGTCAATTTATGAAGCTTGGGAAAGATTTAAGGAACTTTTTTGAAAGTTCCCACATCATATTTTACCAGACTGGTTAATCATTTAAACTTTTTATAATGGGTTAGTAGGATCCCTTAGATCTATCGTAAAACCATTTGATGAAGCCTATGCTTTAATTGAAGAAATGGCTACAAATAATTTTCAATGGCCTTCAGAAAGGGTAAATCCTAAGAAAGTAGCCAGTATTCATGATAATGATGTTATTTCAATGGTTACTTCTCAAGTTTTTGCATTATCTAGAAAAATAGAGCAAATTGGAATGAATTTTTCTTAAACACCTCATTTGATTGAAGAAAATTCATTATCACAAATGCTTGATTCTCAGTTGATTCTCAAACTTCTAAAATTATAAATGTTGTTAATAGACCCAATAACCCATATTCTAATTATTACAATCCAGGTTAGAATAACCATCCAAATTTTAATTGAAATAATAATTCTGGTGGTGGAAGTCAATAATGGGGGAAAAAATCAAGTAAACCCATTAGGAAACTAAAACTATCAGGGTAATTCTAACTTTAAACCTATTTATCCTCCTGGAGTTAATAGTAATCAACAAGTTAAGGAGAAGAAGTAGTCTACAGAAGAAGTGGTGTTACAAATGGGTAATCAATTAAAAAATCAAAGTGCTGCTATTCAAAATATATAGAATCAACTGGGACAAATTGTAATGCCCTTAGTAATAGACCTCAGCGAACACTTCCTAGTAATGTTGAGATCAATCCTAAAGATAAGTAAAGAATAAGAACAATTTAAAGCTATCCAACTAAGAAGTGGAAAGGAATTGAGTGTTGGTGTTCAAAAGGAAATTGAAGTTGAGAGAGAAGAAAAACAAACTGAAAAATCTGAAGAAAGTATTCCTAAGAAAATAGAAACAACTGTTTCTCCAACTAAGAATAATTTAGAAAGACCATCACCTCCTTTTCCTCAAAAACATATATAACAGAAACTTGATCAACAATTTTTATATTTTTTTAGATATTTAAAAAGCTTATAATTAATATTCCTTTTGTAGAAGACATAGAACAAATGCCAAGTTATGCTAAGTTTATGAAAAAAAAATTAAATAAAAAAGGAAGTTTGAAGATTATGAGATTGTTGCACTTAGTGAAGAGTGCAATGCAATAATTCAGAAAAAACATACCTAAATTCCTCAAAAGTTTAAAGGTCCTGGTAATTTCACCATACCTTGTGCAATTAGGAAAAAAAATGTGGAAATTTTATTTGAATTGGGAGCGAGCATTAATCTCATGTCATTATCAAAATTTAGAAGATTAGGTTTAGGAGACATTTCTCCCATTACTGTAACCCTACAGTTAATTGATAGATCTATTACATATCCTAAAGTGGTTATAGAAGATAAGCTGGTTAAAGTGGATAAATTTATCTTCTATGTTGATTTCATTATGTTGGATATGGAAGAAGATAAGGAAATTCCTATTATTCTAGGGAGACCTTCTAGGGAGACCTTTCCTAGCTGCTACCGAACGTGCAATGATAGATATGAAAAAAAGGAGAATTAACCATGAGAGTTAATGATCAAGAAGTAGCATTTAATGTAATCAAATCAATGAAGTATCTTAATAAATGCAAAGATAATAAACGTACAGAATGGATATAATTGATTATATGATTGTTAAACATTTTCAAGAAAGATGTGTGGTTATATCAGATCAAAAATATGAAGTAAATTTAGAACAAAAAGAATTAGAAAATGAAAAAGATTTTGAAGATGAATAAAGTGAGAAAGATATTGAGGAATTAAATTATGTTCAGGAAGAATTTGAAATTTTTGATATTACTAACAATAGCAAACGTGTAATACCATCTATTGAAAAATCTCTTGAACTTAAGATAAAGGTTCTAACTAATCATTTAAAGTATGAATTTTTGGGGAATTCATCTACATTACCTACTATTATATCCTCAAACCTAACTACAAAATAAGAAGAAAAATTATTAGAGACGTTAAAAAATCATAAGAAAGCCTTTAGATGGACACTAGCTGATATTAAAGGAATCAATTCTTCAATTTGTATGAACAAAATTTTAGTGGAAAATAATGATAAGCCTAGAATTGATCCTCAATTAATATTAAATCCTATAATGAAAGATTTTGTTAAGAAAAAAAAAATTAAAGTGGTTGGATGCTAGAATTATTTATCCAATTTCAGATAGTTCATAGGTTAGTCTTGTTCACTGTGTTCTTAAGAACGAGGGAGTGACTGTTGTTGCAAATGAAAGGAATGAATTAATTCCTACAACAAAATTCAATGGATGATGAATCTCTATTAATTATAGAAAATTAAATGTCATTACCAGAAAAATTCATTTTATATTACTTTTTCTGGATCAAATGTTGGATAGACTAGTTGAGCACCATTATTTTTGCTTTTTGGATGGAAATTCAAAATACCACCAAATAATTATTTCTCCTAATAATTAAGAGAAGACTACATTTACTAGTCCTTATGGAACATTTGCTTTCAGGAGAATGACATTTGGATTATGTAATGCAGTAATGCACCTACAACTTTTCAACAACTTTTCAAAGATGTATGATGTTAATTTTTGGTGACTTAATTATGAAAGGAATTAAAGTTTTTATGGATGACTTCTTAATTTTTGGAAATTTTTTTAAGTCATGTTTAGATCCTTTGACAAAGGTTCTAAAACACTGTGAAGAAACAAACTTTATTCTTAATGGGAAAAATGACAATTTATGCTTGTAGGAGGAATTGTGTTGGGACATAAGATTTCAAAGAAATTCATGGAAGTAGATCCAACAAAAATTCAAGTCATTGCTGAATTACCACCTCCTAGTAATGTTAGAGTAATTAGAAGTTTTTTGGGACTTGTTGGGTTCTATAGACGCTATATTAAAGACTTTTCTATAATTTCCAAGCCTTTATGTCAACTTTTAGAAAAGATACTAACTTTGATTTTAATGAGGAATGCTTTAATGCTTTCATTTTATTAAAAGAAAAATTTAGTCACTGCACCTACTATTATTTCACCTGATAAGACAAAACATTTTAAATTAATGTGTGATGCTAGTGATTATGCTAAAGGAGCTATTTTAGGGCAAAAATATGACAAAATTTTTAAAGTAATGTACTATGCTAATAAAACTCTTAATGAAGCTTAAATTAATTATACTACTACTGAAAAGAAATTATTAACTATAATATATCCTTTTGATAAATTCATTCCTTATCTTATTGGAACCAACCAATGCAAAACCACGATTAGTTAGATGGGTTCTTTTATTGCAAGAATTTGATTTTTAAGTTGTGGATATAAATGGTACTGATAATCAAATAACTAATCATTTAATAAGGCTGAAAAAAGAAAATGACAACTTTGTTAATGAAATTGATGAAAATTTTCCCGATGAACAATTATATGGAATTAATGAATGGAGAGTTCCGTGGTATGCTGATATATTAAACTATTTATTTAGTAACATTTTACTCTAAGGATTAGATAGCCATCAAATAAAAAAGTTCAATTATGATTCTACATATTATTTTTGGAATGACCCTTGTTTATATAAATAATGTAAGGATTTAATTATTCCAAGATGTGTACCAATTGAAGAAACCCAAAAAATTATACAAAAATGTCATAAATCAGATTTTGGAGGACATTTTGGGATTGACGAAACTACATTTAAAACTTTATAATCTGGATTTTATTGGCCAACACTATATAGAGATGTTAATTATTATGTAAAAACATGTGATAGATGTCAAAGAGTAGGTAAAATTTCTAGAAGAAATGAAATTCTCTTAAATTTTACTCTGAAAGTTGAAACTTTTTATGTTTGGGGTTTAGAGTTTATGAGACCTTTTATACCATATTTTTGAAAAATCAATATTTTAATAGTTGTGTAATGGATTGAAGCGGTTGATCTACCTCGCTGTGATGTTAAAAGTGTAGCAAAATTTTTGAAGAAAAAATATTTTTACAAGATTTGGAGTGCCGAGAGTAATCATTACAAATGGGGAAATTCATTTTAAGAATAAAATAATTGAAATATTAAATCAAAAATATGGGATCAATCATCAAATTGCTACAGCTTATCACCCTTAGACTAGTGGTTTAACATAAGTATCCAATCAAGAAATTAAAATAATATTTGAAAAGATTGTAAATCCTAATAGAAGAGATTGGTCTGTTAGACTTGATAATGCATTATGGGCTTATAGGACTGCTTACAAAACTCATATAGGAATGTCACCTTATAGGCTCATATTTGGAAAAGCTTGTTATTTATTGGTTGAATTAAAAATAAACTAGGCAATAAAAGAATTTAATTATAAGTTAAAGGATACTGGAGAAAAATTATTATTTCAATTAAATGAGCTTGACGAGATGAGAAGTGAATCTTATGAGAATGCAAGAATTTATAAGGAGAAAATGAAAATAAGGCATGATCACGGAATTTTTAACCTGGACAAGAAGTTATATTATATAATTTAAGATTGAAATTATATTTGGAAAAACATTAGTCCAGGTGGTCAAGTCCATTTATTGTGGTAAGAGTTTATCCAGATGGAGTTATTGATATTGAAGATCCTAAGACTGGAGAATAATCAAGGTAAATGAACAAAGGTTAAAATATTATATAAGTGGAGATAGTCCTACATTTATGGAGATCTTAATGATGGTTTAACCAGATTAAAACATTGGATATGTCGGGCTGACGGTGTTGAGCCAAGCGCTTTATGAGAGGCAACCCATAGTTATCGGTATGGTTGATTCATTGATTGTTTTTGTAATGAGTTTTTGATGTAAGTTGGAGTCTTAGATGATTATGTTGGCACAAAACATTATCATATTAATGGAATTGGAGATCACATGAAAGAAATTTGGAATTTGAAAAAGGTAGACTGGCGCTATAGCGCCACAGTTCGAGTAACTTAACCACCAAATTCAAATTTATGTCCTCTTTTTCTCTATAAAATGGCCTAGGACTTTTCTAATCAATTTGGAGAGATTTGAGAGTGGAGAAAAAAATTTCTACTTTGGAGATTATGGAGAGCAATGACAATGTAAGATTTGAAGACTATAAGATGGTGCATAAGCATGCTCAGACTTATTTGAGTGGATTTCTGGAATTGAGTTTAGAGTGACTCATGGATAAACTTGGAGAAATATTGAAGGTGAGATCTCTCTACTGCATACTAAACTTGAAAAAATTTTCCACCAATATGATCATTTAGATTAATAGTTGAAACTCCAATTCAATAATTTGATATGTTTTCAAGATTGTCAAGTGACCATGTAGAGCACGAACAAGTGGATTGATGATAAATTCACTTCGGAATTTCCTTGCGCACCTTTCTATCATTCCTACAATCAAAATTGTTTGGTGAGTGAATAGGAGAATGACACCTCTGATCACAACTGGTCTTAAATGATTTTCTAGATAGATATTTATGTTAGTATCTAGTGTTTTTATGTTGTGTGTTGACTATATCAATTATTAAGACCTCTAAAATTCTTTATTATGTGTTTATGTTGTATCGACATATGACTATGTCTTTGTAGTGGTGTGTGTATTTAGAATATTCTTAATATAAGAAAACTAGTTCTATGTTGTTGTTAAATGAAGACCTTTTGTGTTTGAAATGAGTGAATGAATTATTGTGTATCTAAGCTTTAGAATGTTGATGAACTCAATAAATCCAAAAATGGCATTAAAACTAGAAAATTAGGCTTTAAACATCCTAGATTTTATGTTCTCTGTGATAATATAAAAAATCCAAAATTCAGGAAAGGTTTGAATGGCGCCTTAGTGCTGAACCAACCCGAGAGTAGATTATTAAACCTAGACTGCCAATTTGCTCCATTTTTTACCTTGGTTCATCTCCTTCCTCCATTATTTCACATTTTTCTCCCCTAAGGCTTGGATTTGTGCTTGATTGGCTTAGAGTTAGGGCTTCAAACATTAGATTTTATCATCTTTGGGTAAGATCTTCATCTTGGCTTTGAAAATTTTTAATTTCACCATGGATTTCTTCTACATTATGGGTTTGGCCGAAAATCTTAAAATTTGTTTGAAATAATGACAAATCCATGAGTGAATGATTATTTAGTTTAGAATGTGTTTGATCATATATTTGATATTTATTTGTATTTTTATTAGAATTTTCTAGATTTATCATGACACCTATGTTGAAGAGAGGAAAAGAAAAAGAAGTAATTGATTTTGATAAATTCATCAGTATGAAAGCACAAGATAGATACTGTGATCTGCAATCTAAGAAATTGAATGTATAAACAAAGTTTTCATTATCTTGACATAATGATTGAATATTTGATTGCAGAGTTACAATGAGAGAGCTTTTTTTATTTCACTGCCATCACAGTGATTTTTGTTATTCGTGAATTTCATGCAAATTTTCTAGATGAATGTGATGATTTGTTTTATGTGAGAGGGCAGTATGTGGATATAGTGTTGTATAGATCAATCATGATTACAAGCTACATAGTGTCCCTACTTGTTTTTATTCTGAGTTCCATCCTACTGGCGATGAACTGGATGAGATTATGGGACTTTTAATAGATGTTAATGGAGTTTGAAAGATTAAGAATAGACATCAAGTAAACTTTTCTTTCTCAAAGTTTAATGTTCATTCTTGTGCAAGACACTATTTTATTTCTGAAATATTGCTTCCTACTAATCACCTTAGTTAGGTAACTCCAGAAGTGAATTTGTTGCATTTAGAGGAACAAACCAATTAACATTGGCTCTTTGATTTACAAGAATATGTGTATTTTCTTAAGAGGAGGAACTGCTGGAGGTATGGGTTTCATGCACTTTTTACAACCATGTGTGTTGAATCAAGAGTGAAATATGAGACTTGGGACGAAGTTCTACCATCTCATAAACCTAATGGGAAAACAAATTTGAAGATGAATGGAAAGCATGCTGGAGTAAGATCTAGAAGTGGAGGCTCAGATATTCCTTCCACTTCAGCTTCAGCTTAAACTTCTAGACCTTCTACTTCTGGTACTACTTCTCTTGATACTGCAATGGAGTAATTATTTATCCAACAAGGAGATATATTAACATTACAAAATTAACAAAAAAGTTTAGAAGCCCATCTATATTATAATGATGAGTATATGTAAAAGAGAGTTAATTTTGATATTGCTTATCATGGGGTGACCTTATTGTAGTATTTCCTACTTGCCCTAGATATACAACTTTTTGTCCTGATGATATGGAGGAAGACTTAAACTTTGGTGTTGATGAAGATAGTGATGAAGGTGAAGATGATGAGTAGCTTTGTTTGTTTTTTTTTTATGTATTTTGCTTTTATGTTTAGATTTCCTATGGTTAGTTAGTTATTGTTTGGATATTAAATTTTTTATGTTTAATGTTTAGGTTTGCATTTGTATTGAACTAGTAAATTTATGTCTATTACACTCTATTGTTATAACATTTTAACTGATTACCTCCAGTTTAAATGCTGGAATAGTTTTTTATTTTTGTTAGAGATGCTAATTTTACTTATTTATATTACTTGTACTTATACTATTCTCTTGTTTTAAACTTTATGGTTTTTTTTTCTTCATGAACTATCCTTTTTAAAAATAATGAAAAATTTAAGCTTGGGGAGAAAGAAGAAAAAATTGATTTGAAAACTAAACTTTATTTGTCCTCAGAGAACTATATATTTTTTTAAAATTTTAATTGAACATAATTTGTGGTATTTTAGGTTAACTTTAGATAACTATATTTTGAATTTTATAACTGTGGTATTTTAGGTTAAGTTTAGATAACTATATTTTGAATTTTATAATTGTTATAGAAAACTTAAGTTAAAATTTTTTAATAATAAAGGTTAGATCCAGAGTTAAGATATTTAGTAGAAGAATATAAGATTATGTTTTTATTATTTAATGTAAAGAAAATTGTACTTTTGGAAATATTAAGAATCTTAGATATTTACTTCAAAAAGAAGGAATTGAGACTTTATGAAAGATCTATTTTAAAGCTAATACAATTTTGACAAAATAAGGAAATGTGAAAAGTTTTCAACTTAGTGAAGTTCAAAATCATTAAAGGCTACCCAGATATAGTAATCCTCACATGAAATCAAAAGAAAAAGAAAGGATTGAAAAAGATCCTTAAAAAAAATAAAAATAAAAATCAAAAGAAAAAGAAAGAAAGAGCAACAATTAAAAATATGTGAGGACAAGCTTGATGAGATGCTTAATAAAAAATTGGCTCTAATTGAATCATCTTAAATGATGAAACTTAATTACATTTTTGATTTAAGGCTTAAGGTATTAGCATCCTTACTAATAAAGTCCTCATGAAGTTCTTTTTACTGTAACACTTTTAAGCATTCAAATTATGTCAAAATTGTAGTTATTCTTGAAATAAATAGAAAATCAGAACTCTTAGACTTTCTACTAAATATTCTTACATTTTAGTATTAAATTGAGTTATTAAAATTTTTTCTAAAATTTCACTATCACATTTATAAAACCATAACTATAAAAAACTCTAAGTTCAACCCACCTCCACAAATTATAATTTTTATATAGTACAAAAAAGTTACTTGAGGATAAGTAACATTTAAGTTTGGGGGAATTGATCCACCTTAAAATTACCTATTTTTAATGCTTATTTTAAGATCATGTTACACATGTTTTAGGTAGTATTTAAAGGCTTTTGGTAGTTCTAGTTTTGTGTTTAAGTCCAGTTTAACTGTGTTTTGTGTTTGTAAGAGTAAGAGTTTGGAGAAATCTTTAAGGAGCCTCCTGAATTTGTGTTGGGGAGAAGGCATAATGTATTTTGTTATTTTGTTTAAGTTTTTGTTTCTAAGACTTGGATTTCAATACAAATTATGTGTTTTTATTTATTCTCCATGAATTCTGAGTAGTTCCCTTTCTTTCTTCTTGCATTTGGGAATTAATTTTGTTGGATGAGAATGATTTAAAGATTTCATTTTTTTAAAGAAATTGTGATGATATTTTCATCGTTTCTTCATTGACTTTACAAATTGGCCACTTGTGAGGTTAAAATTGTTAAGAAACATAAAGATCCAAGAGGGCTATGATTTCACCCAACTAGTGAGTACCACACTAAACCTTAGCTGGGTAAGCCATTGCTATCACTAAAAGGGGAGTGCAAACAGATAGGGAGATAAGTTTTAATGAGCATTGAATTGGATTTTCTAGGGTGACAAACTAGATCATTTTTATCTATTTGGTTTAGAGTTTAGATAATCACAATTAGGTCCTATAGTGAGGACATAGTGATTAATCTAGAGGTATGAGGTTAGAATCTACTCTACACTACCATACATGCTGATGAAAAACTCTGAATTAGCCAATGTTCTTTGCTAGCACTAGGAAAGGGTAAAGAATAGGAATGCTCCTTGTTGGTACAATACATCATCATATTTTTAGTCATTCATATCCTACACAAATTAATATCTCTTTTCTTGGGGAAAGATCTTTTTATAATATTTAAACTCATTAAATTTACTTTCTTTAATTGTTAATCATAATCGTTTCTTTCTGATTTAGTTTAGTCTTACCCTTTGCAATCATATCGACATTGTTCTACTTTCATTTTACCTGCAATTTAGATAGAATTTTGCTAGTTTAATTTGAGGAATTCAACTTTCCTCATGGGATCGATACTGGAGTTTCTTAAAAAAATTCTATATTACTTGAAATGATATATATAATTGCGTAGTACCTCTACTATGAAGTTTTGTTATTTATTTTCTATATCATTTCATTTATTCATGCTACCTGCTAAATATAAATTGGGACAAGTTTTTGACAATATTTTGGAGATTAAAAATACACGTAATTAAGGGTCTGGTTAATCAACATTGGCCTTTTTGCTTCATTTGACTCTCATTTGCTCCATTTTAATTCCATTTGCTCCATTTAGTGTACCTACAATCAAAAACATCAAAAATATCTTTCATTAAAGCACAATATCATTAAAAATAAGTATTAAATGTGCAAATAATAGTAACATATTTTAGGCATGTCAAAATCCCCAATCTTAAATGTTACTTGTCCTCAAGTAACTTATTTCTTCTAAAAAAAGTATTTTAATATGTGGTAGTTGGTTTCATTAAAGATCTCTATAGTTTTGTCCTATAAATGTGGTAGCAATGACTTTAGAATAATCTTAGTAATTCAGGTTAGAGATAAGGCATAAGAATATTTTGTAATCAAGTCCAGCAATTCTAATTCTTTTATTCATTTCAAAAATTATTGGTAGTTTAAAAAACAAAGGAGTCTCAGAAAAAAAACAAATAGAATTTGAGAAACTCTACTAGTGAAGGTAAACTAATACTGTAAGAAAATAAATGCTCAAAACTGTAATAAATTCTCTTTCTTTAAAATGATTCAAGTGCAACTAATTTTTAATTAGACATCCCCTCAAACTTCTCCTCACTCATATATACTTTTCTTTTCTTTCTTTTTTCCTTTTTCTTTTCTTTTTTACTTTCAATATCATTTTGAATCTTTTCTTTTTTTTTCTTAGTGAGGATTACTTTATCTGGATCAGCCTTTAATGATTTTGAACTTCACTATCCTCCATTTAAAGTTAAAATTTTATCACATTTCTTTACCTTAATCCTTTATATTAGTTTTTAAAAATAATTTTAATAGAGTCTCAATTCCTTAAAGTATAGATCTAAGACCCTCAGTCTTTCAAGAGACAATTTCTTTTCTACTTTAAATAATAAAATTATGTTCTTATTCTGCTTTACTTAATATCTTAATTCTTAGAACTAACCTTTATCACCAAAAATTTACTTAAGTCTACCATAACATCTATAGAATTAGAAAAATATAGTTTTATAAGAATAACACCAGATGCCCCCATATTGCTTTAAAAAGATATTTTCTTTAAAAATAGTTTCTTAAGGACAAATAAAAATAATGTTTTTCAAAAGTTTTTTTCGCTTCCCCAAACTTAAATTTTTCTTAATTTGTTAAAACATTTATAATATAAAATATAAAAGCTAGAAGAAAATTTTAAATTATTTTTGTAAAATGGGTTTAACATGATAATATGTAAGTAATGGAAGCAGGTATACAATAGCAGTAGAGCCTAATTAACATGTATATAAAAAAAGAAATTGCTAAGTATAGGAGTTTTTAAACATAACAACATGCATAACAACAGTAGTAGAGTGAAACAACCAATAGTGAAATAACACAAACAACATGCAGTATAAGCAACAAATAGTAACAAATCCAAATTGCAATAAGTCCCCAACAACAATTTCTACACTACATAGTTTAGAACATCTATCACAACAAAAAAATCAAAACCTGCAATAAACAAACAAAGATGTTAATCCTCATCATCATCTCCTTCTACTTGTCATCAGTCTCCTCCTACTCTTCCAGATAGTCTTGTGGGTGATAGTCAGAAAATGGAGGACCTGAGGGAAAATGAACCTTATGATCTCCTTACAGAAAACTCACCAGAGATGTATTGAAACTCGTATCATAGTCATGTTTGAGTTTCAAGTATCCCTGGGCATGATCAACTTTAAAATCAATATTAGTCACTTTGCCTTGAAAATATGTTATGTAATGTGTCAAAGTCTGATAATCACTATGAAGATCTTCTAGAGTGGCTGAAGATTGAGCAGCAGTATAGGAAGTAGATGGTTGGGAGGTAGAGGTTGAAGGAATATCTAAACTTCCTCCCTTAGACCTCATTCCATCATGCAACAAATATACTTGAACATTGGTTATGCTAATTGATTTAAGAGGTTGCATTGATCTTTTCAATTCTCATATCTTTCTCATGATTGCTTACATAAAGTAAAAAATTAGGGCATGAAAACCTTATCGTCCAGTACTTCCACCTCTAGAAGAAATATTCTGATAAATTTTAGATCCAATATTTATTTTCTTCATCTGTTGAATGCAAAAATTCAAAGATGATCTCTCCTTGGCCACCTAACTAAGATGATTAGTCAGAAGAAGTCATGATGAAATAAAATAGTGCCATGCCTTGGGAGGGTACATTTAACACTGAGGCTGATCCCAACAGCGATTCAGTACTCCTCTTCCATCAGTCAGAAATGCAATCATCTATCCCAACAGTGATTCAGTAAGCTCAAATGAAGAATACTCACAGTTCATAACATTAGGCAACTCATATGTAGCAGTGATGACTCAGGAGCAACTTGCACTCTTCTTCATCAAACATAAACTTGTCAGAGGCTTGAGGGAAATTTGAGTAAAATCTCTGGAAAATAGAAATTACTACTACTGTGGTGAAGTAACACAAACTTTCCCAGTGTCGGGTTATAATTAAGCTTTCAACAGCTCCCCCGAGATTGAGAAAATCCCTCTCCCAATTCAACTTTCTATTAGCAAGAAGATTGATGAATCTGTACCGAGCCTTATTAGCAAACTTCACAGAATCAAACTCAAGTCATCCTTTTCCTCTCTTAGTTGTAGGAGCCATAATCTATAAAAAATTCCAAAAAATTCCACTTAAATTCCAAACAAATATTCTTAAACTCCCAACAATATTTTTCTAAGGTAATAAACTTTCTACTATGGATTCATCACTCATTTCTTCCAAAAAAATCCAAAATTTTGGCATATGAGCAATGTGAGAAGAATCCAAGGTGAAAATCCAAATTTTTTACATTAAAGTGAAGCTTTTACCATGAAGAGAACAAATCCAAAGAATTAAGCCAAGAAACCACCCCAAAAACCAAGATTTGAGAAGTCATAGGAAGCCCCCACACAATTTTTTGTGAAAACTAGAAAGAAGAGGGTGACAGTTTGGTAAAAGATTTGGTTTTTAACCCTGGTTTATGGTTCAATTGAACTGATGCTTAGGTGCTAAATTCTAGAGCCCAAGCACCAAGCCCTCGAGTTTTTGACGCCTGGGCTCCAGTGCTCAGAGTTTGATTTTTCATTTTTTGTTAAATTTCAACAACATGGCTTGCACACCAAGGCACTACGAACCCTAGCAAGACAAATTCAACATGTTTAAACATCTTCCAACATCCAATTTTCACAAACAATAACAATCACTTATATTTAAATACAAATTCAATCCCCATTCAATCACAAATATACGTCCCTCACACCCTATAAACACAAATTCTAAATTCACTCACAAACTACTAAACACACAAAAATTCAAAGTATTAGAAATCATTCAAGCACACAACAGAGTTAACAAATTTCAAACACACATCAAAGTAACAAGCACATACAAAAGCTACTACAAAAAATCCAATACAAATTATCACAACCTCAATATCCACTTCTCTAATATCTTTAAGCGACTGAAGCACGTTTAAGTTATAGAAGGAATAGTTCGGAAAGTCCTCAGAATCTTCATTGATCCAACAATTCTTCCTATACATCTGGATCTGTGCATCATAGACTACGACAGCATGATCTGACTGTTTTTTCATATGCCAATCCAGATGATCGAATTGATCAACGATGTTGCTAATCATGTTATGAATCATTGATATCTCCTTCTTTATATTCCCCACTTTCTACAAGATACTTGCGAAACAACCTACATGTCAAGATGCTGATGATGTGTAAGGGTGTGAAGTATAATAACTTCCTTCATGAGCCACAAAAAGATCGATGTTGTCACACCTCAAGATAGACTGGTCTACAGGTTTCTAGGGAAGAAGTATCTTTTCCCAACTTTCATAAGGGACCTGTGCTTGACTACAAAGTGAGAAAATAACCACAGGGTGTCCATGCCTAGTCATAGATCCATTTAGTGCAACTCCAATGATGGATCTATAAATAAGTGCCCCCACATCAATAGGTCTTCCCGTCTGAACACAGTAATTGAGGATTGCACTTTCCTTCATTACCTCCTTGATGTTTGTGTTAGGAAACAATTTGGTAGAAATGAAAAAGTACCAAGGAATATATGCTAAATTTAATCTTACAACAAGTAAAATAACCTTGGAATCACTTCTAAATTTCCAACGTTCATCGCTGTCTGTCAGAAATTTGAAGATCTCAGTGAAATTGTCTCTAGTCAGAGTTAAGTTAGCAAAGTCACAAATTGGCATGCCATCCACCATGAACAACTTGTTGATCCTTGAAGGAGTGAAATGTACTAAATCACTTAAAACATAAACCAATCCATGATTTAATCCATGAAGATTTGCATAGAATTCCTTTACAACAGAGATCACAGCAGCCATAGTGGTGTAACAAAACTCTTTCCAATGCCTCTGCGCAATAGTTGCCTCGATTTGCCTTTTAGGCATGATGAATCCTCTTTCTTTTATCAATTTAACCAAAGTCCTATCATAAACTCTTTGTGCTTATTTGCTTATGAACTTCCTTTGATCAAAGACTCCAAGAGTTGAACTTGCCAAAGCATTGCAATCCATGATTCTTGAAATCCAGTGAAATTTTAAGACTTCTATCACTCCCAAACCTTCTAAATTGGGGAAGAATGAAATGAATTGAAGGTTTTGGGTGTTTATAATGGTAAATACTGTTATAAAAACAAAAAAAAAAACCACTCAATTTTGTGTTTCAGTAACTATGTTGCCTAAGCGCCAGATTTGGGACACTGGTTTGCCAAAGGTCCAAATACACATTTTAACCACCCCTAGGTCATGCATTATAACATTTTATATAGTAACAAAAAATGTATGACTCTTAAAAAAAATCAAGTAAATAAACACAATTAAATCTAAATCAACTAAACTCAATTCATTATAATAACTATGGGTTGCCTCCCACAAAGTGTTTGGTTTAACTCCATCAACCCAACATATCCACATCTTACTATTGTTGACCTAAAACTAGGATTTCATTAGATATAGATCTATTTCCATCAAAGTAAGGGTTCAGCTTATGTTTGTTCAACTTATGTTTATTTACTTTGAAAATTTTATCATTTTTCAGATCCTTGATACCATAGCACTGTAAGGATAAACTTTTATCACAATGAATGTCCCCATCCACCTAGACTTCAGTTTCCTAGAAAATAATTTTAATGTTGAATTGTATGGTAAAACCTCTTATTTAGGTTTTAGATTCTTTATTAAAATCTTGTGATCATGCCATAATTTCAACTTTTCCTTATAAATCTATGTATTCTCATAAGATTCATTTCTGATTTCCTCAAGCTCATTCAATTGCAATAGTAATCTCTTACTAGAATCTTTCAAATTATAATTAAATTCTCTTATAGCTCAATAAGCTTTATGCTCTAGTTCTATTGGTAAGTGACAAGCCTTCCAAAATATAATTTTATGTGAGGCCATTCCTATAGGAGTTTTATATGTCATCCTATAAGCCCATAATGCTCCATCTAGTCTATCAAACCAATCCACCCTATTTGGATTTATAGTTTTCTCCAAAATTATTTTATTTCTCGATTGAATAATTCTGCTAGACTGGTGGTCTGAGGATGATAAATAGTGGTAATTCTATGTCTAATAGCATATTTTTTAACTAATGTTTCAATCTTCTTATTCCTGAAACAGCTTCCTCCATCTGTAATTATTACTCTCGACATCCAAAATCTACTAAAAATAATTCTCTTTGAAAATTTTGCAATGCTTTGAGCATCATAGAGAGGTAAAGTAATCACTTCTATCCACCTTGAAACATATTCCACTACAACTAATATATATATAAGAATGGTTCCATAAAATTTAAACCCCGAACATAAAAAATTTAAACTTTTAAAGTAATATTGAGGGACATTTCATTTGTTCTAGAAATATTACCTACCTGCAGACATCGATCACATGTTCTTACATAAATATTGAGATCTCTAGATTTTTTAAGCCAATAAAATCTAGATTATAAAATTTTATATACAGTTTTATCAATCCCAAAGAGTCCCTCAAAATCAGAATCATGACATTTTTTTATTAATTTATTGAGTTTATTCGATAGGTGCACATTTTCTAATAATTTGATCATTGCATTGTTTATATAAATATGGGTCATCCTAAAAGTAAGAGCTTGCATCATGCTTAAATTTCTTTTTCATGTGGGTATGTCAAACCATAGGGTAAAATGTTACTATTTATGTAATTAATTATGTCGTCAAACCACAGAACACATCCTTCAGTTACAATATATAACTTTTCATCAAGAAAATATTCATTAATTTCATTTTCAAGACTAACTGAATTTTCCTGTTCGTGCCTAGATAAATGATAGGCAATCTGATTATTAGTTTCTTTCCTATCTACTAATTCAAAATCAAATTCTTGCATTAGAAGGACCCATCTGATTAACCTTAGTTTTGCATCCTTTTACAACATTAGATATTTAATAGTTGAGTGATCTGTATGCACAATACATTTAGTTCCTATAAGAGAAGACCTAAAATTATCAAAGGCATATACTATTGCTAATAACTCTTTTTCCATAATAGTATAATTACTTTGAGCTTCATTAAGAGTTTTACTAGTATAGTATATTACTTTGAGAACTTTATCATATTTTTGTCCCAAAATATCCCCAATGGCACAATCACTCGCATCACACATCAACTCAAATAGTTTCCTCTAATTGAGTGAAACAATAATTGGAGCGGTGATTAATTTTTCTTTTAACAATTCAAAGACATTTAAGCACTCCTGATTAAAACTAAATAAAGCATCTTTTTTTAAAATTTAGCATAGAGGCTTAGTGATTTTTGAAAAATCTCTAACGTATTACCTGTAGAAACCAACATGTCCTAAGGAACTCTTAACTCCTCTCACTAAAGTAGGAGCATGTAATTTTGGAATAACTTAAATCTTTGTCAAATATGCTTCCATACCATTTTCTGAAATTTTATGTCCAAGTACAATTCTTTCTGCAATCATAAATTATCATTTCTCCCAATTGAGAACTAAATTTGTTTCTTCATAGCATTTTAATACTTTATTTAAATGGTTTAAGCATGACTTAAATGAAGTACCAAACACTAAAAGTTGTCCATAAAAAATTTCAATTCCTTTCTCAATTAAGAAGTAAAAAGTGGATATCATGCATCTTCAAAAAGTTGCAGGTGCATTGCATTATGCAAAGGGTATCCATCTAAAAGCAAAAGTCTCATAAGGACTAGTGAATGTGGTTTTTTTGTTTATCATCAAGAGCTACAAGAATTTGGTGATAATGAATATATCCATCCAAAAAGCATTAATATTTGTGCCTGAACATTTGATCCAGAAAAGGTAAAGTAAAGTGATCTTTCCTTGTAGCAAAATTTAATTTTCTATAATCAATGCAGATTTGCCACCTAGTGACTTGTTGATTTGGAATTAATTCAATTCTTTCATTAACATATACAGTCACTCCCCTTTTCTTAGGAACAAAGTGGATCAGACTAACTCAAGCACTGTCAGAGATAGGATAAATAATTCCAATATCTAACCACTTTTTAATTTCTTTCTTTACAACTTCTTTCATTTATAGATTTAGTCTCCTTTGAGGATTATCCCTCAACTTATGATTCTCTTCCATTAAAATTCAGTGCATACACATGGAAGCACTAATATCTTTAATATTAGCTATCGTCCATCCAAAGGCCTTCTTATAATTTTTTTAAATTTTTATTCTTGACCTTCAGTTAGATCTGAGGATATTATAACAAGAAATGTAGATGAGTTCCCAAAAAAGCATACTTTAAATGCATAGGTAGAACCTTTATCTCTAGTTCGTGAGGTTTTTCAATTGAAGGACTGAAAGATTTACTATTTTCACTAGGACTGAAAGATTTACTATTGAAAGATTTACTATTTTCACTAATGTCCAACAACTCAAACTTTTCCTGAACATAATTTGTATCCTCATTAATCTTTTCAATTATTTAATCTTTAGATCAATATCTTCTTCATTCTCTGGTTCTTTTTGTTCCATTTAATCTTCATAACATTCCTTGAAATGACTATTACTTAGACGATAAATTAGTTTCATTCTAAAAAATTCATCATCTCTTTCCTTTGTTGAATATTTCATAAATTTTGATATATTAAATGTAACTTTCTGATCATTGACTCTCATGGTTAACACTTCTTTTTGTACATCTATCATAGTTCTTCCAGTAGTAAGAAAAGGTCTCCTTAAAATGATTAGAGTTTCTTTATCTTCCTCCTTATCTAACACAATGAAATCTACAAGACAGAAAAATTTATCCACTTTTACTAACATACTTTTATAATTCCCTTCGAGTAAGTGATTGATTGATCAACTAAATGAAGAGTTATAGATGTGGGAGAAATCTCTCCTAAGCTTAACCTTTAGGAAATAGACAAAGGCATAAGGTTTATGCTAGCCTCTAAATTGCATAGAGCTTACCTGTAAAATCTATCTCCTATTGCACATGGAATAGTAAAGCTACTATGATCTTTAAGTTTTTAAGGAAGTTTTTTCTGAATTATCTGCTACACTCTTCACTAAGGGTAACAATCTTATTTTTTTATAAACTTCCTTTTCTTGTTAAGAATATCCTCATAAAATTTTCATAGCTCAGCATCTGTTTCAAAACATCAGCTAACGGTATATTAATAGTTAACTTCTTGAATATTTCCAAAAATTTTGAAAATTGTTTATCCAACTTCAGTTGTCAAAATCTATGAGGAAATGGAGATAGTGGTCATTCTAAATTGATATTCATTGGGGAAATATGTTTTTCTAAGTCTTGAGGAATATCTTCATAAGACTTTTCAGTTTTCTTCACTCAACTTCAATCTTCTTTTGAACTCTCATCTCCAATTCTCTTCCACTTCTTAGTTGAATAGCTTTAAATTTCTCTTTGTTTTTGTCTTTAGGATTAATTTCAGCATTACTAGGAAGAAGTCCTTGAGGCCTATTGCTAAGGGCGTTGGCAATTTGTCCCAGTTGATTTTCAATATTTCTTATTGTTGTTCCTTGACTTTGTAATTGATAACCTATTTATAACACCATAACTTCTATAGACAACTTCTTCTCCCTAAATTTTTTGTTACTATTAAATCTTGGAGGATAAGTTGGTCTATAGTTAGTACTACCCTGGTTGTTCTATTTTCCCAATGGGTTCACTTGATTGTTCCCCTATTGTTGGTTAGCACCATCTGAATTTTTATTCCAGTTAAAGTTAGGGTAATTTTTCCAACCTAGGTTGTAATTATTAGATAGGGGTTATTAGGTTTATTATTAATTGCATTTAAAGTCTCATTTGTAGAAATGTTAGAATGAACCATTTGTCCTAATGAATTTTCTTCAATCAGTGGAGGTGTTTGAGATAAATTCATTCCAGATTGATCTATCTTTCTTGATATTGTAGCTACTTGAGATGCTAACATAGAAAGAGCATCAGAATCTTAAAAACTGGCTATTCTTTTAGGATTTACCTATTCATAAAGCCATTAAAAATTATTCATACTCATTTCTTTAATTAAAGAATATGCTTCATCAAAAGATTATGACATTAATGAACCACTAGCAGTAGCATCAATATAAGATCTAAGAGGTCCTACTAACCCATTATAAATTGTTTGAATTATTAATTAATTGGGCAAGGAATGATGTGGACACTTTCTAAGAAGTTATTTAGGGCATTCCTATGCCTTGTATATTTATTCCCCTTCAAACTGACAAAAATATTAAATATCATTTCTAAGCTTAACAATCTTTAAAAGTGAAAAATACTTAGAAAATAATTTCTGTGCTAGGTTACTCCAAGTTCTAATAGATTTAGGTCCTAATGAGTTCAACCACATTTTAGCTTTATTCCTTAAGGAAAAAAGGAAAAAAAACCTAAGTATAACAACATTATTAGATATATCATTATACCGAAATGTGGCACAAAATTATTAAAAACTTTCAAGATGAAAGTTAGGTTCTTCATATGGAGTTCCCCGAAACTGTTTATTCTATACCATCTAAATGATAACAGATTTTAATTTAAATATGTTGGCTTCTACGCAGAAGTTTGTATACTACGATGAATTTGATGTACCGTAGGGTTAGCATAATCTCTTAAGGGTTTTTGTACATTCTCATTAATTTGATTTTTTAAATTATTATGTAAAGTATTTGTCATTTCTTAAAAATTGTAAATTTCTTTTTATTTTCTAATTTTTTTAATAGTTTGGTCTAACATAGAATTGTAAAGAACTAATCCTTCAGATTCTGTATGACACATACACTATTAAAGATAAATAACAAAAAAAAAACAAAGCACACAAATTAAAATAGTAATTACAAAAGGTTTCGTTGCTATCCCTGGCAATGATGCCAAAAACTTTGACCCAAACCACAATTATAAAGTTATTTTAGTTCTGAAATGTGGCCAAAAGCTTGAACTAATTTATATTTAGTGGCTAGTGTGCAAAATTAAATTTTATATAAAGTTGATAAAATGGTTTACACATTAGGGATATTATGCCAGTATACGTATCATTTCAAGTAATATAGAGCTCTAATAGAGTGCTAAGTATTGATCCTAAAGGGATAGGCAAAACTCTTATGATATGACTTTAGCAAAACCTTCTTTAAATTGTAGTTAACTTATATACGAATTGATAAAAAGTTTTGGTGTATTACCTAATCTTATAGAATTAAAAGGAATGCTAAGTATGCTAAGAAAATTCATAATGTAAATACAAGACAATCTAAATAGGCTAAAATATAAAGTTACCACTAAGCAATTCTAAATTAACAACGTATAGAAGAGTTCAAATTTGTAGAAAACATCCTTCCCTTTGAAATGAGTTTATCATCAGTGTAGGAATCAAATAATTTTCAATGTAATCAATGTTATGGGCCAAATAGGAGCATACCTATTCCTTACCCTCTCTCAAATGCATAAAGAACATTGACTAATCCAGGGATAAGTTCCTAAACCCTTGGTTACGATGGGAAGATATTATCTACCACTCAAGAGTTCCCACTTGCCCCTCACATGAAGGCTAACAGCTCGCTTTAGTTTCAAAACATCTGGACCAAATTGGAAATTTTAGTCTGTCACTCTAGAACCTCTAATTCTATGCCCAATAAAACTTATTTCCTTATTTATTTGCACTTAACCCCATGGACTCCATTCTCATCCATAAGACTAAATGTGATTCTTACTATGTTGAGGAAAGCATAGCTCTTTCGGGTCACTATGTTTGACAAAGTTTGACAACAGATTGTAACAAATCAACAGACCAGATTTATAAGTAAATTAAGTATAGAGTTTAAATCATCACAATTTATGAAATTAAAAGCATTTCAACTAAACTTCATTCCTACACCTAATTATTCCTCATTGTAGGAAAAAATACAAAGAAAATTACTCAAATCTCATGGGGAATAAACAACAACACATGGATTTATAGATAAATATAAGTTTACAAAACATGACTAAGTAAAATAAACAAAATACACAATTTATCTCAAACTCCTTCACAAACAATCCTTCTAGTTCCTTTGAATCACTCACTTTACTTACAATTTCACTCGAATATCACTTAGATCTGTAGCGAAGAATATATCTCTCACTTCTTCTCTTCTCCTCTAAATCTAATCAAGCCTCCTAGAATTTCTCCTCTTTAGTAAGCCTCCCGTTCTCTCTAAAAGAACTCTTCTTCTACACTTTATTTTAAATCTCCAGAAGTCTCTTTAAATAGAGCTATAAAAATCACCAAAGATACTTCAAGCACCCCTTCAAAATCCATCTACGTTCATTGAACCTTCTAGAATAACCACCTTCGGCGCTTAGGCGAGAGGTCAACATTGGTCACTTTGTCTTCTTTAACTCTAACTTGCTCTATTTTCGTTTCATTTGCTCCAGTTAGTCCATTTAGTGTACCTACAACCAAAAGCATAAAAAATACCTTTCATTAAATTGCAATATCATTAAAAATAAGTATTAAATGTGCAAATAAAAGGAACATATTTTAGGCACGATAGTTACTTAATTTGAGTTGAATTGAGTCTGGAGTTGAATTAGGTCTAATTTGAATTGAATTGGAGTGAATTTGGGTTTGATTCAAATCATATTATAATTGACTTGGATAAATTTGGGTTGGGTGAAGTTGAATTGAGATTGAATTGATTTTTGTAGAACTGAAATTAGATTGATTCTAGCTAAAGGGTAGAAAGAATTTGGGATTTATGAATGGAGGTAAAGTCTTAACTTAAATGACTTTAAACCAGAGGCTATATGTGAATTAACCTAAATTTGGGTGTAACGCACCTGGTCAAGATGTCTATGGCTTTCCATCATTCTAGGTACATTAATCAACTTAGAGTAGTAACTAGTAGAATAATAAGTGGTCTCCCTTATAATCATAATATTGACTTAAGGTAGTGCTTCTCGCTATAAAGTGATTTGAGTATCTTTATCGATAGCATTGACCACTTCATTTTAGGATATTTTTATAGTCCAAGGGTGTAGGTCATTTTGTTTTATATGTCCTATTCCTTAACTTTATCTATTGGGTGCCTAATAAACTAACCTATAACTTCTAGACTAGACTATTCTAGGGTGTGTGTGGTCCTAGGTTATTTTTTATATTGGTTGTCATAGGTTTCACAGTTTGGTGCAATACTAGGGTATGATTATAAATATTAGAGTTGTTTAATTTTAAATTTTTTAGGCTTCAATACTTAGGTAGTGATTTATTAAATCTTTAATTTTGTTATTTTTGATGTCTAATCAAATATTTTATAAGATTTTTCAATCTTAGTTCTCCTAAGGCGTTTATCCGAGTTAACAAATCACATATTTTTCAAAGGTTTGATCTTAGTATTATTTCATAATTTTTGTTGCTCCTCTTTCATAGTGTTTTTGATATGTGCTATATAAGCCTTCTTACTAAGCCAAATTAGACTTAAACCTTTCTAATTCTAGATGTTTCATGTTTAAAAGTTACTCATATTCTATTTCAAAAACTTTTTTTATCTTTTCATTCAAAAAAAATTTTATCAAAATATAATTTTATCATTTAAAAAGAGAATATGAGTTTTCTTTTATATAAAACATTTAGACTTAAAATGACCCAAGAATTTTACATTTCTAAGCCAATGTTAGGAAGATATGTTTCTGGGTAGAAACAATGCTCATCATTAAACACTTTTGTTAGGGAATAAATAAGTTTTGTCTAGGTTAAGCATTTAAGGAAGTCTGAAAAACTTATATATTATTTTTATGTTATTCCTAAGCTTAAGCAGAGGTCTTAAAATATTCTTTGAAAATGAGATACTTTTTATAGTTAATTTGAGTAATGTTATAAAAATATTGTATGAAAATATTTTTAATTTTTTAACTTCGGAAAATGTTCAAATTTGTATAAAACATCCTTCCCTTTGAAATGAGTTTGTAATCAGTGTAGGAATCAAATAATTTTCAATATAATTAATGTTATGGGCCAAATAGGAGCATACCTATTCTTTACCCTCTCTCAAATGCATAAAGAACATTGACTAATCCATGCATAAAGAACATTGACTAATAAAGAACATTGACTAATCCAGGGATAAGTTCCTAAACCCTTGGTTACGATGGGAAGATATTATCTACCACTCAAGAGTTCACACTTGCCTCTCACGTGAAGGTTAACAGCTCGCTTTAGTTTCTAAACATCTTGACCCAATTAGAAATTTTAGTCTGTCACTCTAAAACCTCTATTCTATGCCCATTAAAACTTATTTCCTTATTTATTTGCACTTAACCCCATGGACTCCATTCTCATCCATAAGACTAAATGTGATTCTTACTATGTTGAGGAAAGCATAGCTCTTTCGGGTCACTATGTTTGACAAAAGATTGTAACAAATCAATTGACCTGATTTATAAGTAAATTAAGTATAGAGTTTAAATCACCACAATTTATGAAATTAAAAGCATTTCTACTAAACTTCATTCCTACACCTAATTATTCCTCATTGTCTAATTATTCCTCATTGTAGGAAGAAGAAAGACGAAGAAAATTACTCAGATCTCATGGGGAAGAAACAACAACACATGGATTTATAGATAAATATAAGTTTACAAAACATGACTAATTAAAATAAACAAAATACACAACTTATCTCAAACTCCTTCACAAACAATGCTTCAAGTTCCTATGAATCACTCACTTTCCTTACAATTCCACTCCAATATGACTTAGATCTGTAGTGAATAATATATCTCTCAATTCTTCTCTTCTTCTCCAAATCTAATCAAGCCTCCTAGAATTTCTCCTCTTTAGGAAGCCTCCCCTTCTCTCTAAAAGAACACTTCTTCTAGACTTTATTTTGAATCTCCAGAAGTCTCTTTAAATAGAGCTATAAAAATCACCAAAGTTACTTCAAGCACCCCTTCAAAATCCATCTACTTTCATTGAACCTTCTAGAATAACCACCTTTAGCGCTTAGGCGAGAGGTCAACATTGGTCACTTTGTCTTCTTTGACTCTAACTTGCTCTATTTTTGTTTCATTTGCTCCACTTAGTCCATTTAGTATACCTACAACCAAAAGCATGAAAAATACCTTTCATTAAAGTGCAATATCATTAAAAATAAGCATTAAATGTGCAAATAAAAGGAACATATTTTAGGAATGATAGTTACTTAATTTGAGTTGAATTGAGTCTGGAGTTGAATTAGGTCTAATTTGAATTGAATTGGAGTGAAGTTTGGTTTGATTCAAATCATATTATAATTGACTTGGATAAATTTGGGTTGGGTGAAGTTGAATTGAGATTGAATTGTTTTTTGTAGAACTGAAATTAGATTAATTCTAGCTAAAGGGTAGAAAGAATTTGGGATTTATGAATGGAGGTAAAGTCTTAACTTAAATGACTTTAAACAAGAGGCTATATGTGAATTAACCTAAATTTGGGTGTAACGCACCTGGTCAAGATGTCTATAGCTTTCCATAATTCTAGGTACATTAATCAACTTAGAGTAGTAACTAGTAGAATAATAAGTGGTCTCCCTTATAGTCATAATATTGACTTAAGGTAGTGCTTCTCGCTATAGAGTGATTTGAGTATCTTTATCGGTAGCATTGACTACTTCATTCTAGGATATTCTTATAGTCCAAGAGTGTAGGTCATTTTGTTTTATATGTCCTAGTCCTTAACTTTATCTATTGAGTGCCTAATAAGCTAACCTATAACTTCTAGACTAGACTATTCTAGGGTGTGTGTGGTCCTAGGTTGTTTTTTATGTTGGTTGTCATAAGTTTCTCAGTTTAGAGCAATCCTAGGGTATGATTATAAAATTTAGAGTTGTTTAATTTTAAATTTTTTAGGCTTCACTACTTAAGTAGTGATTTGTTAAATCTTTAATTTTGTCAGTTTTGATGTCTAATCAAATATTTTATAAGGCTTTTCAATATTAGTTCTCCTAAGGGGTTTATCCGAGTTAACAAATCACAGCTTTTTCAAAGGTTTGATCTTAGTATTATTTCATAATTTTTGTTGCTCCTCTTCCATAGTGTTTTTGATATGTGCTACATAAGCCTTCGTACTAAGGAAAATTAGACTTAAACCTTTCTAATTATAGATGTTTCATGTTTAAAAGTTACTCATATTCTATTTGAAAAACTTTTTTATCTTTTCATGCAAAAAGAATTTTCTCAAAATATAATTTTATCATGCAAAAGGAGAATATGAGTTTTCTTTTATATAAAACATTTAGACTTGGAATACTTAAAATGACCCAAGAATTTTACATTTCTAAGCCAATGTTAGGAAGATATGTTTCTGGGTAGAAACAATGCTCATCATTAAACACTTTTGTTAGGGAATAAATAAGTTTTGTCTAGGTTAAGCATTTAAGGAAGTCTGAAAAACTTATATATTATTTTTATGTTATTCCTAAGCTTAAGCAGAGGTCTTAAAATATTCTTTGAAAATGGGATACTTTTTAGTTACTTTGAGTAATGTTTTAAAAATATTGCATGAAAATATTTTTAATTTTTTAACTTTGGAAAATGATCTTTAAAAAAGGTTATTAAATTTTTTTTTCTTAAAAAAGGTTTTTTTTTAAGAAGAAGTTTTAAATAAGTCCTTTTGAAAATTGTTTTAAATTTTGAAATTAACTTTAAGATAAAAATTAGTTCTTTTCTTTTTCACTTTGAAGTTAGAATAGTTTTGAAAGGATTTACATTATTTTGAAAAGCTTCTTATTTATATTTGGGAGAAGACGTAAAAGGTTTATTAAAAGGTTTTTTGGATTTTCAAAAAGATTTCTTTAACACTGTTAAAATTGGATATTTGGGAAAAAGATTGTTTTTCAAAAGACATTCTTATTTATTTCTAAAAAAAAAAATTTTAACATTGAAGAATTTGAAATTGAAACATTTTTGTCTTTTTCATTGAAAAAATTTTGTACTTTAAAAATAACTTTGTATTTTTGATAGAAACATTTATAAAAGAAACTCTAGAGGGAGATGTCCTTTTTTGAGCTTAAGTTTTTTCGTTTATTTTAAAATTAAGAATCTTTGAGTTCTTTTAATTAAAGTAGAATTTTATTTTTATGTGAGTTTGATTATATCTTGAGAAATTATAATTTTAGAGCAACTTTAATTTATTTTTACATAAAATATATTTTCCTCCTTAAAATAAAAATATTACCAAAATTTCCTTTTGCTTATCCTAAGAAGTTTATTTCTTGCTTTTATACTCATCTCAATCACATTATATTTTAATCCACCTAAAATCATCAAAGTCATTCATCCTAATGACCCTTAAATTTCAACATGCTTCATAGAAATGTAAAACATCTTCATGCAAGCATCCACACAAGAAAGTAAGACAAGTAAAATCATGCATCATGCAATTATCATACATCAATATCTATATATTTTCAGTACTCTTCTCTTTACATGTACATGTACATCACATTATAAAAATCACAAATAACAATAAACTAAACACATATTGACCTACATGAATATGAGTAATAAATGTTACATTTTTCAAGAGGTCAATTTAAAGGGCTACACATTTAATCATAGCACACTATCACATAAATATGCATATAAATGCGTAGGCATATGTATGTATATATATATATATATATATATATATATAATTTTTTTCATGATGGTGGTGGCACATGGTGCTTTGTTAGGGTTTCTCCAATGGTGGCTCTTCATTATTGACTGATAGGGGAGGTTGAGGGAGACTGGTTGGAGTTCCTAGTGAGGCAAATCTTCATTCTCATTCCTTCTTTGTTTTATTTCTGATTTTTGCTCCTTCTCGGGCTTCTGGGGTTTTGAATTATCCAGGTTATTGTTGCATTGAGTTAATGTTACTGGGCTAGGGCCTAGTCTTTGTCTCTACCTTTGCACTGTTTTCTTCATTCTCATTACTTCCCAGGTTCTTCACTGAGTTCTTTACTCCTTACCGGGCTTTTGCGATTTTGAATATTTCAGGTTACTGTTTCATTGGGCTACTGTTACTGAGCTAGGACCTAGTTTTTTGTCTCCGCCTTTTGTATTATTTTTCTCTCCTTCCCCATGGTAGCTGACTTGCTTGCAGCTGACCCAAATTTTGTGGGCAAACAATCTTATGTAGCATTCTCAGAACTTGAACCAAGTGGCTCTTCACTTGGAGACAAGCTAGTTTTCCTACAAACTTACTATGATGCAATGGAAGGAAAGATCGAGTGTGACCTCATTTTGAAAGGCAACGAGAAAGCTGGAAAACATCCATAATTTTTTCAGAACAGGAAGTTTCAAACTTAGTTGAGAAATACAAATTCACATTAATTGAAAATTTCCTAATGGCTCACCCAAAGATGGATTAAAGTAGGAAAACATTTGCTGATTTGAAGCTGGTTGGAAACTGAAAAATTGGGCTCTTTGATAGCAGGCATGTCATGATCTATCTCACCAAGGAAGAAGAATATGCTAAGGTCTTCTCTAAGAAAAATATTCAAATTGAAGACACTTCTATGAAGATACTTAAATGGACTCTAGCTTTTGATCCCAAGAAGAAACTACCTATTATTCCAATTTGCTTTAAACTCCCCAATCTGAAGTTACATTTTTGTAATCATAGAGTCTTGTTCTCCATAGGGGCTTTAATTGGTAGGATAATGAAGCTTGACATCTCTACATTTAACCTTTCAAGACCATTTGTGGCTAGGATTCTAATAAAAAGGGACATCACCTTGCCACTTATTGATGAAGCGTGGCTAGGGACTGCACATGATGGCTACTGACAACCAATTATTATGGAGCAGCACCCACACTACTACAATCACTGTAGCATGTTTGGGCACACCAATGCTCACTGATACAGACTTCATCCTAACCTCAAACCTTCTAGGGGAGGAAAGAATCATGCCAATTCAGTGGAACAAGTGGTGGCCAATGAGGAAGGTAATACCGAGGAACGTACCAAAAAGAAACTTGTTGAGAATGGTATGACGGGTATTAAACCTATGGAAGATAACGTTGAGGAAAAGATACTGAAGTAATCTGCTGAGACTAGTGTGGAACCTATGGATGCAGGTTCTGAACCTGCCCTTTAAGATGTTGATACTGATCCTCCCCCATAACAAGAAGTAGATGATACTTTACACGATGTTGATAATTTTCTTCAGAATACTTCTAAAGTACCCCTCTTGATTTGGTTCAGGAAATGCAGCAGACAATGGATGCAAAATGGTAGGTTCAATGTGGCAGTAAGAAGAAAAATATACCTTGGAAAACACAAGAGGACACATACATATTGTAGGTTGGCAGCTAATACTCTATAAGAAGGGAATCTCTCACTAGGCTCACTAGGGGGAGAACAAAATCCTTACATCATGATTAATATCCTTTGTTGGAATATAAAGAGGATGGCCCACCCCCTTTCTCTAGAAAGCTACAACATTTAAATAGAAAGTATAAACTATGGTGCTTGGCAATTTTGGAACCATTAAGCCCATCATAAACCTCACAAATTCCTAAAGTTCTTACCAGGGTTTACCTTGTTTCCAAATCTAAATAACGAGATATGGCTTTTTTTTAGAATGGAGTTGTGATGTGTGATTCAGCTGAACCACCCCCAATTCCTTCACTTTTTTGTTTCTATAGCAGGCAAGGAGAGAAATGCTACCATAGTGTATGTTGGGTGCCAAAAAACTGCATGATTGGAGTTGTGGAATGAACTTCATAAATTAGTCAACAATTAGATAAAGAATGGCTAGTGGGTGTGATTTTAATTGTCTGGATTCTCCAGCTGAAAAGAGGTGTGGAAGAGCCCCAAACATCTCAACTATGACCACTTATAATGATAATATGCAGGCTTCTGGTCTATTTGATTTGGGTTACAATGGACCTGAAAGATTGGACAAATTTCTTATCAATGATAAATGGCTTCAGAACTTCCTGCTACCGCAAAAACTCATCTTAGTCTGGCTGAATCTAATCACATACCCCTTTTGATTACTATTTCTACTGCTCAACATCGGGGTAAATCTCCTTTTAGATACTTGAATCTTCTATCAACTCATAAAGAGTTCCTCAACATTGTGTTGACCTCACTTTTGGTTGAGGTTTAGTTTTTTCCATTTACCCCTAAAACACCCCCAAATTACCAAAATACCCCTCTTGGGCGCAAAATCCAAAAAATTCCAAAAATTCCTAGAAAATCCCAATAAATCCCAAATATTCCTAATTTAATTTCTCTCAGCTACCACATGACCCAATTTGGTCAATTTGACCATCTTTAATAAATATCCCCAAATTTTCCTTTAAGGGCCCAAATTCCCCAAATTCAACCCAAATGTCCATCAATTTGATCTCAATCGGCCCCAATTCCAATCATAAACTCCGACCCCAATTTGATATGACCAAACTAAACCAAATACAAGCCTAATTGGCACATGATTTGAGCCAAATTTTGATTTGGGTCAAAACCCCAATTTGACCATATGACCTAATCTCACCAAATTGAACCCATAGCCTAGTCAATTGGCCTCAATTAATGTTGAAAAATCTTTATATAATTTCTATACATCAAAATCAAACATCAATTGGCCTTGGTGAAGTCTCAAATCCATTTGATTTTGGCCTAAATCCAAAATTCCCAAATTTAGCCCCAAATTGGCTAAGTCCCCAAATTTCACCCAATTGATTGCCTTAACCCCCAAATCGGTATCCAATCCATGTTGAAAACTCTTCATCAGGTCAATATAGACCATTCAAAACAATCAATTTGGACTTAGCCCAGACTAACCCAAGCTAGACCCAAGCCTAGCCCAACATGACCAAATTGATTAAAGTTCAAAATTCCCTCAATTTGACCCTTCAATTGAGCTCAAAACCATTTTCATTCTTCACCAAAGTTGTTCCTTATGATCATATACACTAAATGAAACATTTATTTGGGCCAATTGATATGGCTAACCTAGCCCAAACCCAAGTTTTTTTCATTTGCACCCACTTGGACCCATGCACTAAATGTGACCTAACCACCCTAAAGTCACCAAATTAACTCCATCACAGCCGTTAGTTGGACTTAGTGACTAGTCCAAACACCATGAAACCACCTAAATCAAGCCATGGGCCAAAGGTCCCCCAAATCAAGGGATATTATTTCCAAAAATTCATGTGCTTAAGATATCCTTACCAAAATTAGGTATTATTGCACTAAATTGCTACGACATATTCCCCTGGGTTCCCTGACTTCCTAGCCACCTCCCCCTGGCCGGCTAGCCAGCCTTGTGGATGGAAAAGCTCAAAATTGAGAGCCACCCCTGCGGAGCTTCACCTAAAATCAAACCTAGAGGCCAGCTCATCCAAATCAAAATATGGAGCTCCTCTTCCCTCCACTTAAGCACTCCCTCCACTTAAGCACCACATATTGCTCTCCACCTAAGCACCACATTACACCTCCTAATTGGCCATGACAACCACCATAACCCCATTTTTATAAAAGGCCACCTCCATGGCCTTTAAATTAAGTGCTAAAATTTCCTTAGTGAGACCTCTCCAAACTTCACACAGAGCTTTCCTAAGATCTCTTCAGTTCATTCCAACCATGTTCCCTCACCAATTCCCATTGTCGGAGCTCAATTTTCAGCTTGAAACCTTGCCGAAAACCAGGACAGAACCCAATACACCTCCACAGTCCACCCAAACTCAAATTAACTCTACTCACACCTTCACAATAGTGAAAGAAGTCAAAGCCCCATAAAATCCCCCTTCCACAGAGCCTCT
>NW_018164626.1:67215-69937 GCF_001263595.1 Phalaenopsis equestris | reverse complement strand
TAACTTTGTGTATTGAAAATCCATAACTTTGTGTAGAAAAATCACAAAATTAAAATAAAAATACTCTCTTGCTCAGTGAACATAGGACAATAATGTGGAATAAATTCTAAGTAAATTTGATGAATAAAATATTTTTAGTTAATTAAACACTGTTTGGGATCATTTAATTCTCCATGCATATTGATACATCACCTTGGCTTGAAATTTTGGCATGTTGTAGCCACTGTCAAGGGAAATATTCTCTGATTTCTTCAAAGTCAGAAAATGTTCCTATAAATAGATCCATATTTTTCAAGTTATTCCACATTATTTCCTTAAAATAATCATGAAAATTAGCATACTGATTAGAAAATCATAAGAAAATTTTGGAAGGTCCACAATGAAGGTCCACCATGACCAGAGAAGCTTTTGGAAATAATTTCATGGGTCAAGTAATTTAAAATGCACTTACAAACAACAAACACTAAATCACTAAAACCATTAATTTTGAAAAACATAAACATTTTAATGACTTGATCTTTTATCTCTACTTATGTTTATGATCCAAAGAACTTACTATAAAAAGTTCAAAATATTTTGAGTTCATTTGATATCTTAAGTTGATTTTTAAGGATAATACCACTTTTGACACTTAAATGATTTTTAAAGATCAAAGTAAAACTCAAAAAATTATGAAACTTAGTTTTTTGAGTTCTCTGTGATCATGGATATTTTATAAAAATAAAATAATATTTAGAATAAAAACTTGATTTTTAACCTATTTTAAATATTAAAATAATTAAAAATTCATAAAAAACAAAAAAATAATAAAATTCATGGAAATGTTCTAAATTGCATCCTAAAAACTAAGGAACAATTAAAATATTTTTTCCTGATTTTCTAAATAAAGATATTTAATTTCAAAGCTTAAAAATAATATTTAAAGGCTAAAAATGAGTTTTCACTAAAATAATTCCAATAAATTAAAAAAAAATAAAAAAAATATGTAATTTTCTCCTTTGAGTTCACTAACCTCAGAGAGATTTTTCAAAAACACAAAACTTAATTTTCGTCACTTAAATCATTTTATTTTTATTAAATAACCCAAAACTTAAAATAATTCTGATAAATCACAGAGAATTGCAAAAATCATGAAATTTGGTCCAAAGCCTTCTCTAGTCTAGGTTTACCTTCAGTAAAAATTTCAAAGGATTAGAATTTAGCTTGTTCAAGTTAGGAATTTTCTTTGAAAAATTCTATTTTTGGCATGAAAATAATTATCTAAAATAAATTAAATTCTGAAAAATCACATTTTCTCCTCTGATGTCTTAATTGACCCATGAATGAGTTAGGATAAAAATTTCAAAGTCATTTGAATTGAATTTGACAAATTATGAAGTGTTAGAGCCTTAGGGGCAAATGTGTAATTTTGGAAAATTAGCCTTAATTAACATTTGGCTTAATTTAAGGAGGGAAATGCTTAACCTCTGATCTTAATCAATTTATTTGACATTTTAAAAATAACGGGTTAATTGGTAGAAACCAATCTCACTTTCCTCATTGACAAGATAAGTTAATAAATTTCTAAATTATTAAAATTTGGAAGTTTATTAAAATTAAATGATCTTGGACTTAGGGGTATGAATTTTGAAGTCAATAATTAATCAATTTAATACCCCTATTTTGATTTTCAAATAAATTCCAAATCATGAATCATGACCACTTAAAACTTAACTTTTTCAAAACTAATTAAGACACTCACCTAGGACTTAAGGGCGTAGTGGTGACTTAGGCCAAATCAAAATTAACTAAATGAGGATTAGAGAAATAAACATAACATAATAAAACATCCTTCAAACACCACTAAGCCTAATAAAAAAATTTTTGGCTAAGTGTTCCAACGACACTAACTTGCCTCTTTAAGGGTCTTCAGCCATATAATTATTAAATTGAATCACAAGTGATAATTACCCCTTTCTTAGGGATAATTAAGACATCAATGTTCACTGAGCATTAGAAGTATTTATAGGATGAAACATTAAGCAACATAATAGGTTTAAATGAACTTGAGGCTTTTCACCTGCTTCCTCCTCCTAGCTTGTTGGATACCTCAGAGGTCTATTAAACTTAATATACTTTTGTCAATGAAATCATCCTTAATTAAACTTTTAAGGATTCACCAAAATGCAACATAGAGTTAGGAAAACCACTAGAACTTTACTTTTCCTGCTCTTCATAAATGCCCTCTCATAAATGCCATAAATGCCCTCACATGCACTTTTAAGTTTCAGGTGGTGAGACAAGAATACTCTCCAGGTACGCTTTTACAGTTTTCAGCGTTGTCTTTCTTGTACTTTTATGCTATACTTTTGTGCTTATAAAATTTGCATAGAAAACTAAAACTATCAGGATATCCATAAAACCAAAATCGAAACTAAATTTAAAATCAACCAAGTTAAAATTCACCCCCACAACATTCAAAAATATAAAACAACTCAAAATTTAATCACAAACATCACACAAAACTACAATTACAATTAAATTAAAATGTCTCTAATGCATGATCGGGAATTCCTTGGAGGAGGTAACCTACAGTTGCTAACAAAGCTTCCTACGGTCTAAATGAAATTATGGAACTCATTAAGTTGTATGGAACTCATTCATTTGGACTAAGTGACTCTAATAGAAAATAGTGATGCCGGAACGAGGGAACCGTAGGATCCTAACGCCGGAACGAGGGAAC
>NW_018164626.1:61763-67165 GCF_001263595.1 Phalaenopsis equestris | reverse complement strand
CATAAAATTTAAAGAACTTCAACCATAGATTCACCTGATTTAACATCATAGCTTGACACACTAGAAAACTCAAACTCCTCGCGACAGGAGCTTGGAGCTAGCATAGCTAGCATGGTGGCACCACGACCTTCTTCAACAGTAAAACCTGTCTTCCCCAGCTAAAGCAATCTTCCTTTAGAATTAAACAACCAAAGCAATATAACTTTGAGGTTGTAAGGTTGTTTGCTTATGCAATTGCTTATGCAATGTAAATCCTCACCTTATCTTTAGGCCTTTGTATAGCCCAATTATACAATATAAGCCCTAACTCTCCTTAGGATTCCGAGGTTATCATTTTTCACGACCTAAATCCTCACATCTTTCAGGCTATTTGTGTGATTGTTTCACACGAATGTAAGCCCTAACTAATAACATTGGCAGGATGAAACACCTAAATATCTCTCCTTAAAACTAAAGCCAAACATTAGGATAGCTTGGGAAGTCACCAAGGTTCTCCTCTGGATCCATGACATCCCCTAGTTTTTCCTTCTTCGGATTCTACAATAAAATGCTCCAAATTTGAATCAATCCCCTTTCACACCTCTTTGTCCGATCTCATTGAAGAGTCCCACACTTTGAAATTCCTTGAAGATAATGTTTTTTTATTTTTATCGAGAGTCTTCTTAGGTGACTTTGGTCATTTAAGATGTAATTAGCTATAGGGGCTTGCCCTTATAGGAAGCATGTCTGAACCCAGCTTAATATAAACCCTATTTAATCCTTTATATTAAATAGGGGAGCTTGTCGGCAAATATAAAAGTTTCACAGACCAAATGGACGTCATACTTTCCTTAGTTTATTTGATCGAGTCTCATCCTCAAGTCTTGTGTTTATCCCTCGGGATAGATACAGGGTTTGAGGTAAAGTGTTTTTTCATTTAAACTATGAAAAATATGGGGTCAGTTTGATTTTCATATTTGATTTTAAACTTAAATCTATATGTAAATTAAAAAACGTCATTCCGAAGCGGGCGACGGGCTTTCAATTCCGGCGACCGGCAACTTCTTACGGGAAACTCCCCCTCTAACCAAAAATAGCACCGACAACTTCTGGCGACTCCGCTGGGGATGAGCTTTTCTCTCCATACAAATCAAGAAATATTAACTCCGCACATCGGTAATGTGTCCATGCCCCTCTTGGACCAAATTACCCTTTTCCTATTGGCATACTTTACCCATTTCTATCTTGGGAAGGTATGGTCAACTCCGTGGACTTCAGCACTAATTGTTCAACCATCTTTGAATAGAGGGGTTCAAAAGGCCATTAAGGACTCTTTAAATTTTTTTTATATGGGGTCGGATCCCCAATAGGTGTGTCGGTGGACTAATTCCACCTGGGCATTTTCTGCCACTAATTGGGTCCCGCACTGGGTCCTAAAATTTTTCACATCTCCCTTCCAAACTTGATTTGCTATTTCGTAAATTAAACCAAATCGTGGTGTGCTGCCCGCACTTTGAAATGTTCCGATATTAATTAAATTTTTCACCTTTTTAAACAAAGATGTTAAAAATACCCATAAATTAAGACCCACCCGATCTACAGATCAACCTCTATTTTCAATGCTTGCACTAAAGATTACGAGGTTTTTGGCCATACAGCTAACCCTAAAACTTTCTGTTTTAAAGCCCGCTACAATGGTCTACCCAATGCTGACCTTTTCCTGCAACCTGCTAACGGACCGCAACGCCAGTAACGTCGCTCCCACCATCAAGTTCGGAGCTGAATTTGAAGATTTTGAGGTTATCCTCGGGAAAGCCCCATTCGTGGTAATGAAGATCGCTGCTCCAAAAATGCAAGAACCGTCTGCAGAATTCAACCTGAAGTGCCTTCAAGACTTCCCTGCCTGCAAGAAGGCTAAAGCTAGTGCCATCACGACACCCGTCAAACCTGCTAGCCCCGCTGCTGCTAAGGGGAAAGAAGTGATGATCGTTGAAGATCCGACTGATGGATTAACTTTCCCACCACCCGTGTTTGAAATCAGGTCAAGCTCAAGGATTTTACCACTGACCCGAACTCAAAGGAGGAACCAGAATAGAAGAGTTTGAAGGACTATCAAAGCTCAGGCTCCTGAAAAGACACCCATTGAGGAGGAACCTCATCAAGTTGAAGAAGTGTTACCAGAAATTTATCCACTCCTACGAGGGAGTAGATTCCATCCTCTGACAGATATTGATGGATATGACAGTATCCGGAGGATTGCTACCGCATGACCATCACTTCATAGACATGGTGAGGAGGAAAAGAAGTTCACTCCTATCACTTGAGTTAACGCAGTTTTCAGAAGGCTTGCTACCAAAGAAGGATGTTTGGTTAGCGAGTTACTTAAATGAGTGGGAGATGCAATTTCCCCTGCAAGATGCAACTTCTCCTCGCAAGAAGAAGGAAATTTTGAAAGGCGTCAAATCTGCCAGACAATCCCATAAGACAACTAGATCACCGCCTACTCGCATTCCCATTTAGCTCCGCTTAGGGAACAGAGTTGATACGTAGTGATTACTACCGATCATATTGCCACCAGGACCACAGGCCGTCGACAGGTTAAACTGGGTCTGAAGATCTTACCCATCATTCTTGCAATCCCAGAGATGAAGACAAAGCGATTGTATGACACTGTAGTCATTCTACACCATGGGGAGCATACCTTCCCTCGACATACCGATGTTTCTACTAAGACGCCCCGTCCTGAGACATCATCGTTGAAAAAGAAGAGGGTATGGGTACCCAAGGTCGCTGCACCGATACAGTTCAGTGAGCCTGCAGGACAAGAAGTAAAACCAGTGCCTGAAATATCTGACATCGTCGCGACAATAGCCAGCGAGATGGAGGAACAAGTTGAGGATGTCCATCAAGGTCCTCTAGATCTAAAAACAAGGAATCAATAATTGAGGAGAAAGTTGAGAAACTCAGGATTGAGATTTCTGAGTAAGCTCGAGAGCACGGAGTTTCCATCAATAGTGACAATGAAGATTTTGATTACAATGATTACCTGGAAGAGTATTTCATGGATGTCCATGTGATCGAAACCAGAGCTACCACGTCTGTGCGCAAAGCTCAACCTCACACTGAAGAGAACGCGTAGATGAACTGCGTAGTGTTATCCTCCTAAGCGATGAGCAATTTAGTCTACTGGAGAAAAGAATAGAAAAAAGAATAGAAGAGATGACTAGAAGAGATGACTGCAGTTATGACTGCTATTGCCACCATTCAGGGGCAATCACAAGCACCAAGGTTGGCTTCTCCAGAGATTAATCAACCAAAAATCATACACATCACAGATGAAAGAAGGGAGGCTACTTAGAGAGGCTCCTTAAGCAGACAAAGATGAACAACCAAAGAAAGATTCTCCATCAGGTGCATTCTAGAAAAAGAATTCAAGCAAATGGTTGAATAAGTGCAGGATGCCTTAGCCCAATCCAAGGGCGGTGCATTAATTTTGAAGGGTAGACCTTACCCGGAGGATTTTGATGTCGTGCCTTTCCCCAAGGGTTTTGTGGCCCCAAACTTCAAGATATTTGATGGGACTGGAAATCCCAGACACAATATAAAACATTTTCGAGCCAATTGTGGCAACACAAGGAATAATGATGCTCTACTCTGCCAATAGTTCGTCAGCAGCTTGTCAGGGATTGCTTTCGACTGGAACGCTGACCTTCCCAACGGGTCAGTTAAAACATTTTTTGAGTTAGAACAGTTATTTTTGAAAAGATTTACCGGGGCGCAACATCATGTGTCTATTGGAGAGCTCATGATGGAGAAGCAAAAGCCCAGCAAAACTTTAGCAGACTATATTTTGAGGTGGAGAAACCTTAGCATGAAATGTGAACCTCAGCTACAGGAACATCAAGCGATTGAGATTCTACTCAAGAGCATTCATGGGCCAGTAGCTTTCATGATTAAAAGGGACTCACCATTAAGTCCTTCGAGAAGCTACTCAGTAAAGCTAGTAGTCTTCAAGAAGAAATAAAGCACATGGAGCCACATGAAAAGGCTAAGGTGGCCAAAGTGTTCGAGAGGAAATCAGGAGTAGTTACGACTGTCTACAAAGGAAAGCAGCCGATAAAGATATATGCAGAAGAACATCGCCAGTCTTCATCACAGTACTCTCAGAAACAGAGCCGGCTGCCTCAAGAGGGATCACCTCGAACAATGGGTAAAAGAATATCCCTTTTAGAGCGATAGAAATTTGTATATTCCTCCAAGAATGAGGTCGTACCTAGAATATTTAAAAGCTTCATGAAGAATCCAAAATTCAAACTACCGGATCCGAAGAAACCCGAAGAGGTGGATAAGAAGAATGAACCAAATTATTGCCCATACCACAGGTTACTTGGGCACACTATAGTCAAGTGTTTGGTCTTTAAGGACTGGCTTGAGAAGAACCTCAAGGAAGAGAACATTACAATCCCAAAGGAGTATTTGAGAGAACCTAAAAAAGGTTCCATAAACATGATTTCAGCTGAGTCAATCTCCTCAATTGATTCGTATGCCGGAATAGATGGATGGAGTACAACTTGGGATGAACTCAAGAGGGTCATTAATCAAATATAGGATTCATCAAAACAAGCCTCTACAAATACTGAAGAAGAATGGAAGGAGGTCTAGAGCAAATCGTCCAAGAAGATGCTGAACAAGATACAGTTTGCATCAAAACAAGCCTCCATTCAGAGTCCACAACATACTGAGCCCGAGATGAAGGTTTCACCACAAGATCCACACCGTCAAGGACAAAGAAGAAGAGGAAAAGCGTCACTACGAAGATTGATAGCACAGGGGGTAGGATAGGGGCTGCCTCTACTAGATTGGTTGTCTCGGATTTGGGGAAGAAAATCCTCGAACCCTTGACTGTGTATGATTATCTTTTTGTCCCTCCGGGGTCTTATGAATATAATGATTGTGATTTTGTCTACGTTTTAACTATTTCTGGTGATAACATAACTGATTATGACCGATCTGGGTTTGATCTTGATCCCCAAAATATTCTTTAAATTTTACTCGAATCCGATGAACTCGTTGTCAAGTCCAAAGAAGGCATCACTAATACCACTTACGACAACACCGATAACGAGGAGCCAATTCTCGAGCATCATGGTACACCGCTTGCCATCAACTTAGATCTTTTTGACGGAGAGGAAAAGACACTGGAAGATTCCACAATGATATCTCAAGAAGAAGAAATCACAGAAGTTAACTTAAGGAGCAGAAAAGTGTTACCACCAAGAACAGCTCCAACAGACAAAGGAAAACAGATAATGACTCAAGAAGAGATACCCCCACCTCCACCAGTGGAAGAACCACATGATCAAGATAAAATTGGAGGATCCTACAAAGTAGACTACAACGTGCTAGCTCATCTTAGGAAGTTG
>NW_018164626.1:60162-61752 GCF_001263595.1 Phalaenopsis equestris | reverse complement strand
CGACGCTCTGATCCTACCAAAGGAGATGAGAGAATCTCTGGTTACAGCGTTGCTTGACCCAGAAATTTGCTTAGTTCAGTTGGCTATCACATCCTCAGATGAAGTTTGCTCATTGAGAGAACAATCAGGAGTAACATTCACAGATGAAGACTTGCTGCTCGGTACCGCCGACCACAACCGTTCGCTCTACATCTCCGTCAACATTGGCAGATTTGTGTTATCTAGAGTTTTAGTGGATCTTGGAGCTTATCTTAACTAGATGAGCCTGCGGACATTGGCCTATTTGGATATTGAGGATTCAACCAAAAGGGAGAAAGAGCCCTTGGATCAATTACATTACTTATGAAGGTTGGAGAACTTGTGACAACCACTAAATTTCATATCATCGATGCATTGCATCAAGGGAGATCTACAACCGTTTTCAGTTCATGAAGTTGGCATTCATGAAGATGCTGCCTACTACATGCCTCCGAAGAAAACTTTTATCTTTCGTGAAACTGTGACAAACAAAAGTAAGGATTCAGAAGAAGTACAATGGTAGGGCCATTCAAATCCACTTCAGCGATCTTTCACCACTCTTTTGTAATAAATTGGTGGAGGTTCTTTTAGTTCGCGCACCCAAGGTTGAGGCTGGGGACGTGGACGGGGAAGAACCAACTTAATCGTTGAACGGACTAGGCTAACCATCAACATTGGTGATGAGTACATTTCCGAAGATGAAATAATGATGACAAAATAGAAGAAACCTCAATTCGACATATTCTTAGAAAATGCCGAGAAAAGCAAATATGAGACAATTTATGATCGGATAAATCAGTATGTGAATGTTATCACCCTTACTCCGATCCTCCCTCACAAGGTCAAGAGTTTAGAGGTCAAGGAAGTCCGTAGTGCTGGTTCAAAGCCAATCAAATTTTACCATGCTTCTATTTCTACCAATCTTGAAAATCATGTAAATTTGGATGATGATCCAAATGAATTAATGGAATTACCTTTATGTTACTTTTTGCCTTATGCACAAAAGTTATTTTAACAGGAAAATTTACCAAAACAAATGCCAAAAGATAAATTACAACTTTTTAAAAAGTTATGGAGTGTTAAAAGTCGAACTCCAAACTCAAAAGAGGGTCTCAGATTTGGTACGGTCGGGCCAGTCGATGATTTCGAATTTAGCATGGTTGTTTCTAGTGAATTAGAAGAGGATTGCCTCGATATAGAGGATGACTCTACTGATCAGCTAATAGAAGATGCTCCGCCAGAATTTGAAGATGAAATCAAGTCAACTGTTGATGAGTTGAAAGAAATCAATCTCGAGACTGAATAGCAACCCCATACTACATTTATAAGTTCTCTACTCAAAGATGAAGAATCTTTAGAATTCATCAAATTGTTAACAGAATTTAAAGATTACTTTGCATGGAGTTATGATGAAATGCCAGGACTGTCAGTGGAGGTTGTAGTCTATAAACTTGGGGTGGACAATAATATAACCCCAGAAAAATAAGCTCCCAGGAGAATGCGCCTTGAAATAGAACAACAAGTCATCGCCGAGGTAAACAAATTGATAGACGCCAACTTTGTTAAAGAAGA
>NW_018164626.1:53967-54863 GCF_001263595.1 Phalaenopsis equestris | reverse complement strand
GGTCATCTCAGTGAGCGTGGGATGGCAGAATTGCATAGAAGAAATCTGCTGCATGGGGTTAAAAGCTGCAAGCTTGATCTTTGTAAGTTCTGTATTCTTGGAAAACAGACTAGAGTCAGTTTTATGACTGGAAAGCACAAAACTGAAGGAATTCTTGATTATGTGCATTCTGATGTATGGGGCCCTACTAGGGAGTTGTCATTGGGAGGATCTCAGTATTTCGTTACCTTTATTGATGATTTCTCCAGGAAAGTTTGGGTGTATTTCTTGAAGCAGAAATCTGAAGTTTTCTCTAAATTCAAGCTGTGGAAAGCTGAGGTGAAGAACCAAAATGGTAGAGAGATCAAGTATTTGAGGTCCGATAATGGCACAGAGTACACAGATTTGCAGTTTCAAAAGTTCTATGAGGAGCATGGGGTTTAGAGGCATTTTTCAATGCCCAAGACACCATAACAGAATGGTGTGGCAGAAAGGATGAACAGGTCCTTAATTGAAAGGGCAAGATGCTTGAGACTGAATGCAGCGCTTCCTAAGAGTTTCTGGGCAGAGGTTATCCATACGACATGTTATCTCATCAATAGATCACCTCGAGCATCATTGGGTGGCAAGGTCGCAGAAGAGGTATGGACAGGTAATCCAATTAATTTTGATCTTTTACGAATACTTGGTTGTCCTGCTTATGTGCATGTACCTGGAGATGAATGATCAAAACTTGATGCAAATTCTAAGAAGTGCATCTTTCTAGGCTATAAGAAAGGTGTGAAAGGATGCAAGTTTTGGGATCCGACTGTAAAGAAGATGGTGATCAGTAGAGATGCAATTTTTGATGAACAGACCATGTTACAGTAGAATCAAGACAACGTGCAAGGGAACAATTCCAGTTTAGATGAAGTGCA
>NW_018164626.1:53525-53867 GCF_001263595.1 Phalaenopsis equestris | reverse complement strand
TGGTGATGAAGAGAGTTCTAAAGATGAAATAATGACGATAAAGTAGAAAAGACCTCAATACGAGATATCCCTAAAAGATACAGAGAAGTATGAATATGAAATAATGTATGATCGGATAAACCACTATGTGAATACTATGACCCTTACTCTGATTCTCCTGCAAAAGGTCGAGAGTTTAGAGGTCAAGGAAGTCTGTAGTGTTGGTTCAAAGACGATCAAATTTAACCGTGCTTCTACCTCTACTGAGCTTGAAAAACATGTAAATTTGGATGTTGATTCTAATGAATTAATGGAATTACCTTTTGGTTACTTCTTGCCTTGTGTTCAAAATTTAATTCAACA
>NW_018164626.1:46766-52731 GCF_001263595.1 Phalaenopsis equestris | reverse complement strand
TACCATAGATGATGGTGGATATCGCTTCAACACATGAGATTTTCTCCTTCATGGATGGATCATCAGGATACAACCAAATCAAGATGGCTCCCAAGGATGCAACACTTACAACTTTCAGAACACTGATTGGAATTTTCTGCTACACAGTGTGTTGTTCAACCTAAAGAACAAGTAGAATGCTACGTAGATTATTTGGTCATCAAAAGTAAATGGAAAATAGACTATTTGTACGATTTAAGGATCGTGTTTGAATGGTTACGACGATAAGACCTTAAAATGAATCCCTTAAAGTGCGCCTTTGGTGTTACTTCCGAGAAATTTCTAGGATTCATTGTCTGTCATCGTGGAATCGAGATTGACCCAGTTAAGGTTAAAGCTATCTTGGAAATGCCTCCTCCTAAAACCTTGAAACAGCTACGTTCCTTCTAGGGGAAGTTGGCATATCTGAGACGCTTTATTTCTAATCTCTCAGGTAGGTGTCAGCCTTTCTCGACATTAATTAAAAAGGACAGCAAATTTATTTGGGAAGAGAAATGCCAGCGGGCCTTTGAGGAAGTTAAACAATATTTAATGACACCTCCTATTTTGGCAGCCCTAGGGAAACCGTTGATACTTTATACCGCGGCTTTGGATGACTCTCTCGGAGACCTCTTACTCCAAATCAATGACGAGGGTAAAGAAAATGCACTCTACTATTTGAGTCGTCATCTAATACCGACGGAGATAAGGTATCCACCTATTGAAAAGCATTGTCCGATGTTAGTTTTCGCCGTACAAAAGCTTAGACATTAGAAGCTTTCACATAAGATCACCTTAATCTTGAAAGCTAATCCATTGCAATATCTGATGACCCGACCAACACTCTCCGGACGTTTAGCGAGATGGTCAATGATCTTATTGCAATTTGATATAACTTTTGTTCCCCTTCGTGCTATCAAGGGACAAATACTAGCAGATTTTCTTGTTGCACACCCACTGTCAGCTGGGTCCTCTCTCAACGATGAGTTACCAGACGAGCAAGTAGTACAAATGGAATTTTCTAGTGCGCAGTGCTGGGAAATATACTTTGATGGTGCTTCTTTGGCCAGGAAAGACAAAGGATCAGGCACAGTTATACCAGGAAAAGCAGAGATCAGTTTGATATTTATTATGCCAGATAAGGGTATGTTGTGGTTCTCATACCACCCGACAGAGCCGTGCACCAACAATGATGCAGATAATAAAACTTTAATCACCAGATTGGAATTGGCAATCTCGGATATAATAAACATTGTCATTTATGGTGACTCTCAACTTGTCATCCAGTAAGTCGCCGGACAATACAGAATTTTGAAAACAAGATTAGCAGAATACCATCAGTACAGGATGAAGCTCCTGGAGCAGATTCCTGAGGTGAATTTCTACCGGATTCCTCGGGAAGATAATGCCCATGCAGACACTCTAGCTAAACTCGCTAAGGAAATGGCATGTCCCCTGAAGGATTTCATCGAAGTCACGGTGCAAGGAAGACGAGTCCTGTCTTGAAATGACTTCGAAACTCTTCACAAGCTTGGAAAAGAAGAAATAATAAATACAGTTGCAGACATCAACAAAGATTAGCGCAAGCCATTAATAGAGTATTTGCATACTAGAAAGCTGCCAGAAGACAAGTCTGAGGTGCACCACATCACAAGAGGGGCCATGTCTTACGCTCTGGTGGGAAATGTTCACTACAGAAGATTGTTCGACCAAATGTGGCTATGTTGTTTGAGCAGAGCCGAAGCACATAATATTGTCAAAGAGGTACATGCCGGATTGTGTGGCGCTCACCAATCAGAGCCAAAAATGAAAATGAAGATCAGAAGACTCGGGTATTATTAGCCAGCAATGATGTCTGATTGCATGGATACAGCCAGAAGATGTCACCAATGCCAAGTTCATGAGGTGGTCTTACACCAGCCTTCGAATGTGCTACACCCAACTGTTGCCTCGTGGTCATTCGAGTGTTGGGCATGAACATAATAGGTCTGATAGACCCTCCATCTTCCAAAGGACACAGGTTCATACTTGCTGCTACAAATTACTTCTGTAAATGGGCAGAGGCAGTACCGTTACGTGAGGTTACAGCACTGCACGTCCTTCAATTTTTCAAAAGCCAAATCGTCTACCGTTTTGGAGTGCCACGAAGAATAATCTCTGACAATGGGACAACTTTTAGAAGTACAAAGATCAATAATTTTGTCAGAAGACATAGGATAGATTGGAGATACTCTACAATTTACTATCCCAGAGCAAATAGTCTGGCCGAAGCTTTCAACAAGACTGGTACAAATTTTGAAGAAAATACTGGATGAAAACAAAAGGGATTGGCACAACAAACTGTTAGAAGCCTTGTCAACCTACCAAACAACTTTCAGGACTCCCACTCAGTGTACACCATATATGCTCGTGTATGGGACCGAGGTCATGCTACCATTAAAAATCCGGACACTATCTCTCAGAGTCGCCGTTGCCAACCAACTCACAATGGAAGAAAGTGCAAAACTCACTCTGGAAGAACAGGAGAGTCTCGAGGGAAAATGACTAGAAGCACAACAATATTTGGAGCTCTACCAGGTGAAGATGGTACAAGCCCATGAAAAATTGGTCCACCCAAGGACATTCAAAGTTGGTGACCTCTTGTTTGTGCTCAAAAGATCTATTCTTGCACGCCGCAAAATAGGTGAGAAATTCGAGCCAACTTGGGAGGGTCCATTTGTCGTTGAGAAGGTCTATACAGGAGGAGCCTACCAGTTAGTGGACTTTCGGGGTGAAAGACACATGTTACCGATAAATGGACGATACCTGAAAACCTATTACGCAACCTGATGATGCTCAATCCTGCTTGCCTCCACTTTCTTTGAAACTTTGAAACTTTGATTATTTTAGGGTTATCTATGTGGCCAAATGTCTATGACCGGGTCAAAATCTTGTAATTAACCTCATTATAATGAAAATTTTGAGAAAATTTTGAACTTCACACGTTCTCTTTTCTACTTTCAAATTTAGATACCCTACTAAATTAAACGAAACTCACACATAAAATGAATAATCCTCTTCACCGAAACAAGCTAAAATTTACCTTAATAAATACTTTGTTTTGTTCTTGTTCATGCCAAGCTTTGGACCACTGAAGTTTTTCCTGTCATCTGAAAAATGTCAGGACAGAGGCTGATCTTTGCCTTCCAGGACGGTTGGAACCTCACACTGAATGAAGAGGTGGCGCCGCAAGGAGGTGTCATAGATTTCAACTTGGATTCAACCAAGTTGATATGGACTACGAGGGTCCTCTAATGGACGTAGTTAGCAGTAAAGAAAAGGAGGGACTGCCTTCACTATTGAGGGTAACCACTCAAGACAATGTGTCACGCAAAGGCAAGAAAGTGATAGCAGAACAAGATCCGATGGAGGGGTCTAGCCGTCTGCCCTCCATGGTAGCTACTCCAACAAGGGACCTGATAGCCGCCCGTAGTGAATGATTACCAAATACTCCACTCCGCAAAACGCAACGCAGAAATACAAGCCGAAAGAAGTAGAGATCCTTTCTGCGACAGAAACGCAAACGCTAGAGATACATGAATAGTTTTCTTACCGAAACAGAGAGCCTTTCTGCGACAGGAGCGCAAGCGCCAAAGAAATGTAAGTGGTTTTCTTACCCCCATTCCTGAGGGACATATTATGATCCAGAGTTGACTTCTGCCAGCCTGGCCACTACAGATGAAGAGTCAAGATTTATGAAAGACTTTATGTGCCCCCGGTTCCCAGTTCCAGATATCTTATGCAGGGGTTGCCCAACATGCAACGTTGAGGTACCAGCCGGGACATCAGTCTCGGGCGCATTTGTAGAATGCTCAGATTGCAACGTTCTGCATCTACAACGTTTCAATACACTAGAAGAATACACTTCAAACACCAATGAGACTCAGACTTCAGATTTCGCGATAAATGAACCATATGTCGCACTGAGGACGAATCAACACGCACCATGGAGCCCAGGGTCATACATCCCACTAGAGGTTGAATCTCATATTTCGGATCGACCAACACCAGTTTGGGTTTCCACTGAGGCCCGAAGGAAGCAACGCCCGTGGCAGCTGCCCACTCCTGGTATGGTATAATACTACAAGATAAGCAGAGTAAATAAAAGAGAATTTGAGTTCTATGAAGAGGTTCATGGAAAGTTCATCAATATATTGGAAGGTCTGGAGTTGTAAACCAAGGTTTTCTCTGAGACTGATGAAAAGAGTATTCTGTACTGCATCTTTGATTTAAGAGACAGAGGCCGAGCTGGCCTTCTCATGGAGAGGACATATTCTGAGAGAGCCAAAGAAGTGGATGCGAGGAAAGGGAATAATCACCATCAAGTGCGGATGTTGCTACAATTTTACAAACGACGGACAGAGGAATCCGCCTGGGACCCTCAGATACGACCAGGTGGATCTGTTACCCCCGATGATAAAGTGGATGATAAAGAGAATGGTCAAGTGAAATATCCATTCCCAACAGTTGCATCATTAACTTTTATGAAGAAGGTGACTGCATTCCCCCACACATTGATCATCATGATTTTGTGAGGCCTTTCTGCATGGTCTCATTCATGAGTAAAAGTAATATTCTATTTGGAAAAGAAATTGATATAGTTGGCCCTGGCAAATTCAGAGGATCTATGGAGATTCCTTTTCCAATTGGTTTAGTACTTATCCTGAAGGGCAATGGTGCAGACATTGTCAAGCACTGCATTCCAGGAGTGCGACACCGGAGGGTGTCTGTGACCTTCCGCATAATGGACGATAGTAAGATACCGTATGGATTCCAGCAAGACCCAGAATTGGAGGAGTTATTTCCGTATGAGCTGTAAGAAGGTTGTACCTCTAAGTACATGCGAAGGGAACTCTTATCCCGGAGCATGACTTAGAAGGTCTGCTTGATCAGGAGCTCAACATACCTGGTACAGAGGATTCACTTTCTTTCTCTTAATAGCATGACATGTATCTGATTTTATTCAGTCTACGATGTACTCATAGCATGAGATGATTCTCAATGTATTTCGACAGGGATTACATGATGTACCTTTTGAGGCATTAGCCTATTTCTAATTTATGGCATCCCTTTTTTGGAGCAAATTAATGGAAATTTCTCTCAAATTATGCCTTTTTGTCCTCTCAAATTATATGTGATGGATGAAAGTCGCGGACCATGTGATGGTTCAGAATTTCAATGAACAAAGAACAAAACAAGCCATGTATGTGATGGTTCAGAATTTCAATGAACAAAGAACAAAACAACAAATCTTCAACAATAAATAAAACATAAATGAAAAATAATCACCAACAAATAAATAATAAAATAATTTTTTTTGAAAATCAACCAATTAAAATAAAAACTTTAAAAACATATTTTAAAATATTAAATGTGATAAAAACAACAAGAAAATAAAACATACATGTTGAGTGGATGCTTCCGTTTTCGGAATTTCCTACTCTTTGTGCGCGCAGCACAACCATCGTTATCTACACTAATTCTCTGCACATCCCTGCAGAATTTTACATTCTGCACAAAAACTCACAAAGCTTTACAAATCTCCTTCAACAAGATCAACCTTTTTCACATGATATATTTCTGTAAATTCAATGCTACTAACCCTCTTTTGAGAATTGACCTACATTTCAATTCTCACTTCTGAATCAGTCCTACATTTCTGATTCATTACATTCGAGGTCGGTCCTTACATTCCGACACACTCTTTTGAGAATTGATATACATTTTTAATTCTCAGTCCTACATTTCTGATTCATTACGTTCGAGGTCAGTCCTTACATTCCGACAGATTGACCTACATTTCAATTCTGATTTCCGAATCAACCCTACATTTCTGATTCATTACATTTGAGGTCGGTCCTTACATTCTGACACCCTCTTTTGAGAATTGACCTACTATTGACCTACT
>NW_018164626.1:27764-46725 GCF_001263595.1 Phalaenopsis equestris | reverse complement strand
GAATCAGACCTACATTTCTGATTACATTCAAGGTCAGTCAGTCCTTACATTCTAACACCCTCTTTTGAGAATTGACCTACATTTCAATTCTCATTTCCGGATTAATCCTACATTTCTGATTCATTACGTTCGAGGTTGGTCCTTACATTCCAACACCCTCTTTTGAGAATTGACCTACATTTCAATTCTCATTTCCGAATCAGCCCTACATTTCTGATTCATTACATTCGAGGTTGGTCCTTACATTCCGACACTCTCTTTTGAGAATTGACATACATTTCAATTCTCATTTTCACACTTTTGATTCATTACATTTGAGGTCGGTCCTTACATTCCGATAGTCTCTTTTGAAAATTGACATACATTTCAATTCTCATTTTCACATTTCTGATTCATTAAATTCGAGGTTGGTCCTTACATTCCGACACCCTCTTTTGAGAATTAATATATATTTCAATTCTCAGTCCTACATTTCTGATTCATTACATTTGAGCTTGGTCCTTACATTTTGACTCTCTCACTCTCTTTTTTGAATTGATACTTGAATTTAAATTCCCACCTTGGGGCCAGCACTTACATACTGACTCCCATCTTTTAGAAATCTTTGAAATTTCATAACTCAAAGTCCACTCTCCAATCCTCAGTGAGAGTCCCTACTTTCTCGACTTGATTAAACACACACCTGCTAATTCTCCAGCGGAAAAAAATCACACACAACTCTACACATATTTTCAAGTCCATTGACTTAAGTACTTTCGGGTCTGTTGACTTAGAAGTTTTGTATTGGTTTTTGTTGATCTCGTCGGTCAATGCCAATACGCGCGGTGTGATTGCCCAGCACACCCCACCTATTGGGAGTCCATTTGTTGACCTCAATTTTTGTTGAGGTTTAGTTTTTTATCTTTAGTAGCCTAAGGTTTAGTCATAGGACTCTCCTATTGACTATTCTTAGAAAACTAGAAAAGGCACCCTCACCATTAGAAATTCCACACTCTTCTCTACTCAACTTGAAGTTCCACATGTTGGTCTCAACCTCTAAATACTTAGTAGGTGGGGTCACTATGGGGAAACTCAAGATGAGTCACCCATAGGACTGCTGATCCTTAAGTTTGACCTTGGGTGTTGGTCTGGAGATAATTCACTCACTACACTCATCTACACTCACAATCACTCACAACCCTAAACTCAATTTTCTAGCCTAATCCCTTGATCTGTTTGGGATACTCATGTAGATGGTCCCCTAAACCTACCAGCCCTAGGGCTATGGTTTGTCTAAGACCACTATGTAGAGGACCCAAAATGGGGTTTCCATTGGTCCATGGCTTGTTGGTGATGTTTGGTACCTCAAATCTACCAAAATAACTATCTTGGCCTTTTACCCCTGAAACTCCCCCAAATTACCAAAATACCCCACTTGGGCCCAAAATCCCAAAATTTCCAAAAATTCCTAAAAAATCCTAATAAATCCTAAATATTCCCAATTTCATTTCTCTAAACTACCACATGACCCCATTTGGCCAATTTGACCATCTTTAACAAATATCCTCAAATTTGCCTTTAAGGGCCCAAATTCCCCAAATTCAACCCAAATGTCCATCAATTTGATCTCAAATGGCCCTAATTCCAGTATTAAACTCAAATTAACTTTTGATATGACCAAAATAGAACAAATTTAAGCCTAATTGGCCCATTATTTGAGCCCAATTTTGATTTGGGTTAAAACCCCAATTTTGACCATATGACATAATCTCACCAAATTGAACCCATAGCCTAGTCAATTGACCTCAATTAATGTTGAAAAATCTTTATAGCATTCCTATACATCAAAATAAACCATCAATTAGTCTTGGTAAAGTCTCGAGTCCATTTAATTTTGGCCTATATCTTAAATTCCCAAATTAGCCCCAAATTGGCTAAGCCCCAAATTTCACCCAATTGATTGCCTTAACCACAAAATTGTCATCCAATTCATGTTGAAAACTGTTCATGAGATCCCTATTGACCATTCACAACAATAAATTTGGACTTAGCCCAAGGCTAACCCAAGCTAGACCCAAGCCTAGCCAACCATGACCAAATTGATTAAAGTTCAAAATTCCCTCAAATTAACCCTTCAATTGAGCTCAAAACCACTTCTATTCTTCACCAAAGTTGTTCCTTATGATCATCTACAATAAATGCAACATTTATTTGGGCCAATTAACATGGCTAACCTAGCCCAAACCCAAGTTTTTTGTCATTTACACCCACTTGGACCCATGCACTAAATGTGACCTACCACCCTAAATTCACCAAATTAACTCCATCACAACTGTTAGTTGGACTTAGTGACCAGTCCAAACACCATAAAACTACCTAAATCAATCCATGGACCAAAGTTCCCCCAAATCAAGGGATATTATTTCCAAAAATGCATGAGCTTAATATATCCTTACCAAAATTAGGTATTATTGCACTAAATTGTTGTGACATTACCCTGGGTTCCCTGAGCTCCTAACCACCTCCCCCCTGGCTGAAACTATGGAGCTCCTTTGCCCTCCACCTAAGCACCACATTACACCTCCTAATTGGCCATGACAGCCACCATAACCCCATTTTTGTAAAAGGCCACCTCCATGGCCATTAAACTAAGTGCTGAAATTTCTTTAGTGAGACCTCTCCAAACTTCACACAGAGCTTCCCTAAGATCTTGTCAGTGAATTCCAACCATTTTCCCTCACCAATTCCTATTGTCGGAGCTCAATTTTGAGCTTAGAACCTTGCTGGAAACTAGGACAGAACCCAATACACCTCCACAGTCCACCCAAACTCAAATTAACTCTACCCACACCTTCACAATAGTGAAATAAGTCAAAGCCCCATAAAATCCCCCTTCCACAGAGCCTCTACCATAGCTCTAGACCAACACCCAAATCCGATCATGATTGAATTCATACCTAGGCCTTACACTAAGACCAGGGACTCAATCCCTAGTCTCTTTAGATCATAACAAACATGTCAAGACCCTCTGATCAAAGCTTCACTTCTCAGAGCAAAGGTATAAAACCTCACCTCATCCCGATCCTATTTTGATTCTCCATTTATTTAGAGTTAATTTAATTGCTTGATTACTGTATGGATGTGTTCGTCTCACTTAAACGAGTCCATAGGATCAAACCCGAGGTGATTTGGTTGAGTCTAAGCTGAGATCTTAGGGTTTTAGTGTGGACGGTCACGACATCATTCTATCGGATATGATGATGGGGAGCCGTTTGATCAAGAGTGTATCAAATGGATGGAGGAGATCGAGTCGAATGACGCTTTGGGACATAAACAGCAGGCTGAATCAGCAGCTACTTGGACGGCAACGTCCAACCAGAGCGCACCACGCATGCCTTCAAAGCCGTAGTAGGTTGAGGTGGCATGCTTGGTTTAAATAGAAAAATAGTGCTTTTTCTATTTACCCCTAACTTAGAAAATCCATAACTTTGTGTAGAAAAATAAAAAAAAATAGAATAAAAATACCCTCTTGCTCAGTGAACTAAGGAAAATAATATGGAATAAATTCCAAGTCCATTTGATGCAAAAATATTTTTAATTAATTAAACACTGTTTGGGATCATTTAATTCTCCATGCATATTGATACATCACCTTGGCTTGAAATTTTAGCATGTTGTAGCTTCTATAAAGGGAAACATCCTTTGATTTTTCTAAAGTCAGAGAAGGTTCCTATACAGAGATCCATATTTTTCAACTATACAGAGATCCATATTTTTCTATACAGAGATCCATATTTTTCAAGATCTTGCACTTTATTTCCTTAAAATAATCATGAAAATTATCATATTGATTAGAAAATTCTAAGAAAATGTTGGAAAGTACACCATGACTAAAGAAGCTTTTGGAAATAATTCCATGGGTCAAGTCATTTAAAATGCACTTAAATCTTACAAACACTAAATCACTAAAACAATTAACTTTGGAAAATATAAACATTTAAATGACCTGATTTTTTATCTCTACTGTGGTTTATGATCCAGAGAACTCACTATAAAAAGTTCAAAATATTTTGAGTTCATTTGATAACTTAAGTTGATTTTTAAAGATAAATACCACTTTTGACACTTAAATGATTTTTGAAAATCAAAATTAAACTCAAAAAATTTTGGAAATTAGTTTTTTGAGTTTTCTGTATTTCTATAATCAGGGATATTTTATAAAAATAAAAAAATATTTAGAATAAAAACTTGATTTTTAACCTATTTTAAATATTTAAAATAATTAAAAATTCATAAAAAACACAAAAATAATAAAATTCATGAAAATGTTCTAAATTGCTTCTTAATCACTTAAGAATAATTAGAATATTTTTTTCTGATTTTCTAAATAAAGATATTGAATTTCAAAGCTTAAAAATAATTTTTAAAGGCTAAAAATGAGTTTTCACTAAAATAATTCTAGTAAATAAAAAAAATCAAAAAAAATATGAAATATGCTCCCTGGGTTTTCTAACCTTAGAGAAATTTTTCAAAAACACAAAACTTAATTTTCATCACTTAAATCATTTTATTTTTATTAAATAATTCAGAACTTAAAATAATTTTGATAAATCACAGAGAATTCAAAAAAATAAGAAATTTGGTCCAAAGACTTCTCTAGTCTAGTTCTACCTCCAGTAAAAATTTTAAAGGTTTAGAATTTATTTTGGTCAAGTTAGGAATTTTCTTTGAAAAATCCTATTTTTGGCATGAAAATAATTATATAAAATAAATTAAATTCTGAAAAATTAAATTTTCTCATCTGATGTCTTAATTTCCCCATGAATGAGGTAGGATAAAATTTCAAAGTCATTTGAATTGAATTTGACAAATTATGAAGTGTTAGAGCCTTAGGGGCAAATGTGTAATTTTGGAAAATTAGCCTTAATTAATATTTAGGCTTAATTCAAGGAGGGAAATGGGTAACCTCTGATCTTAATCAATTTATTTGATGTTTGAAACACAAGAGTTTAATTGGTAGAAACCAACCTCACTTTCCTCATTGAAAAGGTAAGTTAATAAATTTCTAAATTATTAAAATTTGGAAGTTTATTAAAATTAAATAATCCTGGACTTAGGGGTTTGAATTTTGAAGTCAATAATTAATCAATATAATACCATTATTTTAATTTTCAAATAAAACCCTTCTATGGGTGATCAGGCCCGACCTAGTGAGGGGACAAAGCGCTGTGCTGCCTGCAGGCTTCCGGAAAGAGACCTGGCATAGATCATTGCTAGTAGACTGGTGCGATCAAGAGGAGGTGCTTCGCCACCAGGCAGTGGGAGTTTTCTTAACGCACTCCGGCTGGAATTCGACTTTGGAGAGCATAAGTGGTGGACACTAACTTGCCTCTTTAAGGGTCTTCAGCCATATAATTTTTAAATAGAATCACAAGTGATAATTACCCCTTTCTTAGGGATAATTAAGACATCAATGTTCACTGAGCATTAGAAGTATTCACAGGATGAAACATTAAGCAACATAATAAGTTTGATTGGACTCGAGGCTTTTCACCAATTGGTGAGAGGGAGGCATGGACCTGCTTCCTCCTCCTAACTTGTTGTATACCTCAGGGTCTATTAAACTTAATATACTTTGCTCAATGAAATCATCCTTAATTAAACTTTTAAGGATTCACCAAAGCACCAAAATACAACATAGAGTTAGGAAAACCACCAGAAATTTACTTTTCCTGCTCTTCATAAATGCCCTCACATGCACTTTTAACATGCATTTTAAGTTTCAGGTGGTGGAACGAGAAGACTCGCCAGGTACGCTTTTACAGTTTTCAGCTTTATCTTTCTTGTACTTTTATGCAATACTTTTGTGATTATAAAATTTGCATGGAAAACTAAAATTATCAGGATAGCCACAAAACCAAAACCAAAACCAAAACCAAAATTAAAATCACCCAAGATAAAATTCACCCCCATAACATTCAAAAATATAAAACAACTCAAAATTTAATCACAAACATCACATAAAACTACAATTACAACTAAATTAAGATGTCTCTATCGAATGATCGAGAATTCCTCGGAGGAGGTAACCTACAGTTGCTAATTAGGCTTCCTACGATCTAAATGAATGGAACTCATTAAGTTGAGTGAGTTTAGTATGTTTATTTGGACTAAGTGAATCCAATATAAAATAGTGATGCCGGAACGAGGGAACCATAGGATCCTAACTGGTGTCTCTCTAATCAGCTTTAATATGCCCCCATAAAATTTAGAGAACTTCAACCATAGGGTCACCTGATTTAACATCATAACTTGACACACTGGAAAACTCAAACTCATCACGTCAAGGGCTTGGAGCTACATGGTGGGCTGCACGGCCATCTTCAACAGCAAAACCTGTCTTCCATAGCTAAACCAATCTTCCTTCCTTAGACTTAAACAACAAAGCCATAGGACTTCGAGGTTCTTTCCTTATGCAATGTAAATCCTCACCTTATCTTTAGGCTTTGTATAGCCCTGCTATACAATATAAGCCCGAACTCGCCTTAGGATTCCGAGGTTGTCATTTGTCAAGACCTAAATACTCACATCTTCCAGGCTATTTGTGTGATCGTTTCACACGAATGTAATCCCTGACTAATAAAATTGGCAGGATGAAATACCTAAATATCTCTCCTCAAAACTGAAGCCAAACATTAGGATAGCTTGGGAAGTCATCGAGGTTCTCCTCTGGATCCATGACATCCTCTAGTTTTTCCTCCTTTGGATTCTACAATAAAATATTCCAAATTTTAATCAATCCCCTTTCACACCTCTTTGTCTGATCTCATTGAAGAGTCCTTCCCTCTGAAATTTCTTGAAGATAATGTTTCCTGATTTTTATCGAGAGTCCTCTTAGGTGACTTTGGTCATTTAAGATGTAATTAACTATAAGGGCTTGCCCTTACAGGAAGCATGTCCAAACCCAGCTTAATATAAACCCTATTTAATCCTTTATATTAAATTGGGGAACTTCTCGGCAAATATAAAGGTTTCACAGACCAAACAGACGTCATACTTTCCTTAGTTTATTTGATCAATCATCCTCAAGTTTGTTTATCCTTCAGGATGGATACAGGATTTGAGGTACAATGCTCTTTCATTTTAAACTATGAAAAATATGGGATAAGTTTGATTTCATACTTTTCTAAACTTCAACGTCCTTCCGAAGTGGGCGACGGGATTTCAATTCCTACGACCGACAGCTTCCTATGGGCAACTCCCCTCCAGAAAAAAATAGCGCCGACACATTCTTAAAGAACATTGGAGGGACTGTGATCACCCAAACCCCTCAAAAAAGCTCTGGGGTCTATAGAAAAAAGTTGATAAGGTGTTAAATCACTGGAACTAGAATACCTTTAGCAATATAATGGCTGAGGTGGAACAGACTGAAATGGAACTGAATAAGCAGCAATTACTATTGTGAATGGGCTGGGTTATAAGGTCCCACTTCTTAAAGTAAGTGAAAAACTGCTTACGGCAGTAGCCTAACAAAACCAATTCCTGAAGCAAAATGCTTCCACAAACAGATTCACTGATGGAGATAGGAACACGAAGCTCTTTCATGCTTGCATAAAGTACAAAAGGAAATGTAATACCATTCACTCAATCAAAAATGAACATGGCAGTTGGGTTAGAATTCATCTGATTTTGTTGAAAGTGCAGTAGATTACTGTAAAAAACTATTGCAATGTCAATCCAAGCCAAGGGTGCAGCTAGACCCTCAATTATTTCTCTTTGATCATGAACACACTGCTAACATAAACCTTGCTGAAGTTCCTACTAAGGAGGAAATCTGACAATCCCTCTCAACCATAGATAATGCCAAATCTGCATGCTCAGATGGGTTCACCTCAGATTTCTATAAGAAGGATTGGGACATCATCAAAGAAGATGTGGTGCTAGCAATGCAATGGGCCATGAGTTATCAAATTACTTTTATGCTGCCTCAATTGTTTTTTGTTCCAAAATCCTCCACAAAGGAATAGTTTCAACATTTCAGAATCATAAGTCTTATTAACGTATTGAGCAAGATCATCAGCAAAATTCTTATGAGGAGGCTCCAACCCCATTTGCACCATCAAATAAGTTCAAAATAGGCAGCATTTATTAAAGGGAGATACATAGGAGATAATGTGTTGCTTACACAAGAACTGCTTAATTACTTAGATAAACCATGCAGAGGGGGTAACAATATCTATAAACTTGATTTAAAGAAGGCTTATGATATGATACAATGGGATTTTGTGTTGGAAAAACTGATGGCTAGGGTATTTTCTAGTGCTTTAGTCTAATCATCAAAGATGGCTAGAAGGGAATGTGAACTCCTTATTAATAAATGGGAATGCCCATGGTTTTTTTCAAAGCTCCAAGGGTCTTAAATAAGGGGACCTGTAATCTCCGACTATCTTTATCTTTGCTTTGGACTATCTCTCTAGATTGATTGACAGACCAAGTCAAAGAAAGAGTTACACTAAATACCATCACAAATCCACATTGGATATAAGCCATTTGGTGTATGCAGATGACATAATTATATTTTCTAGAGCCAACAAATCTGCTGCTAAGCTGTTACACACTTGTCTGTTGGATTTCCAAAACATCTCAGCGTTGTAGCTTAATATAGAAAATGCTAAGCTCTCTTCAGCAAACAAATTCCCCCTTCCAGCAAGTAATGGATTACCAATCTCACAGGTTTTACCCCAATATCCACCCCTTTCAAATATCTAGGAGTTTAACTACTCAAGGAAGAACTAAGCTCACCAATTTTAATGAGGTAGTAGATAAAAAAAATTCCCAACTACAATGCTGGACCAACTGCTTTCTTTCAAATGGAGGCAGGATCACATTGTTGAAAAGCATCCTTACAACCTTCCTATCTTATATCCTACAAATGGCAGCAATGAAGAAAAGCACATATATCCTTTTAGAAAGAACATTCATAACAGAAAAAGGACATTTAAAGATAATTAGATTGTTGCACTTAGTGAGGAGTGCAGTGCTATAATTCAGAAGAAACTTCTTGAAAAGCTTAAAGATCCTGGTAGCTTTACAATTTCATGTGCAATAGGAGACAGATTTTATGGGAAAGCTTTATTTTATTTAGGAGCAAGCATCAAACTTATGCCATTATCAATATTTAAAAGATTATGATTAGGAAAAATAACCCCTATTACTGTAACTCTGCAGTTAGTAGATAGATCAATAACTTTTCCTAAAGGAGATATAGAAGATGTCCTAGTGAAAGTGGATACATTTATCTTTCTTGTTGATTTTATTGTGCTAGATATGTAGGAAGATAAAGAGATACCTATCATTTTTGGGGACTTTTCCTAGCCACTAGAAGAGCAATGATAGATGTGCAGAAATGAGAATTAATTATGTGCATCAATGATCAAACAATTACATTTAATATTTCTAAATCAATGAAGTACCCTACAAAAAGTAAAGATGATGAATGCTATAGAATGGATGTGATAAGATATTTAAGTGAATGTCATTTCAAAACAACTTATGAAGATAAAACTGAGATAAAAGAGTTGGAGCATGAGCAAGAAGAGGAATTAGGTCCACATGAAGATTTATATATGGAAGATTCAAGTTATGTTCGAGAAAGTTTTGAAGTTTTGGACACAACAGAAAAAGATACATCTTTTTATCCATCGATTGAAAAACCCCCTGAACTTTAGTTAAAGTTGCTTCCTGAACATTTGATGTATGCCTTTTTAGGTGATTCCTCTACATTACCTGTTATAATTTTCTCGAAATTAACTACTGAATAAGAAGATAGTTTGATGAAAATTTTAACGAATTATAAGAAAGCCTTTGGATGGAAAATTGCTAATATAAAAAGAATTAGTCCTTGAATTTGTATACATAGAATTCATATGGAAGAGAACTGCAAACCCAGGGCTGATCCTCAAAGGAGATTGAATCCTATTATGAATGAATTTGTTAAGAAAGAAATTTTAAAGTGGTTAGATGTTGGAATTATCTACCCTATTTCAGATAGTGCATGAGTTAGTCCAATTCACTGCGTTCCTAAGAAATGAGGAGTGACTGTGACTTTGAATAAACATAATGAGTTAATACCAATAAGACAAGTTACAGGATGGTGAATATGCATTGATTATAGAAAAGTAAATCTCGCCATAAGGAAAGATCATTTCCCACTACCCTTTCTAGATCAGATGCCGGATAGACTAGCTAGGCATAAATACTTTATTTTAAGCGGATAGACTAGCTAGGCATAAATACTTTTATTTTCATTTATCACCAAATACAAATAGCTCGTAAGGATCAAGACAAAATAACTTTTACTAGTACTTATGGTACATTTGCTTTTAGAATAATGTCCTTTGGTTTATGTAATGCACCTGCTACATTTCAAAGATGTATGATGGGTATTTTTTGTGATTTAATTAAAAAAGGAATTGAGGTTGTTATAGATGATTTTTTAGTGCTTGGAATTTCATTTGACTCATGTTTAAAACATCTATCAAAAGTTCTTAAGTGCTGTGAAGAAACAATTTTAATCCTTAACTGGGAAAAATGTTAATTTATGGTAGTAGGAGAAATAGTTTTTGGACATCAAATTTCAGAAAATGGTATGGAAGTAGACCCTGTAAAAATTCAAGTGATCACTATTTTACCTTACCCAACAAGTGTAAAGGAGATTATGAGTTTTTTAGGACATGCTGGATTCTACAGACGATATATTAAAGATTTTTCAAAAATTGCTAAGTCTCTCTGCCATTTACTTGAAAAAGAAGTAATTTTTAATTTTGATGATGAGTGCCAAAAAGTTTTTAAATTCTTAAAAGAAAAATTAGTCACTGCAACAATAATTATTACACCAAATTGGGAAAAATTTTTGAATTAATTTGTGATGCTAGTGATTATGCCGTTGGAGTTATTTTAGGATGAAAGCATGATAAGATTTTCAATGTTATCTACTATGGTAGTTGAACTCTTAATGAAGCTCAAATTAATTATATAACAACTGAGAAAGAGTTATTAGCTGTAGTATATGCTTTAGATAAATTTAAATCATACTTGACTGGAACTAAATGTATTGTGCATACAGACCATTTTGCTATTAAATATTTAATGAAAAAGAAGGATGCAAAACTAAGATTGCTACGATGGATTCTTCTTTTACAAGAATTTGACTTTAAAATAATATATAAGAAGGGAGCTGAGAATCAAATTACTGATCATCTGTCCAGGCTTGAATTAAAAAAACCACTTTATTTTGAAAAAGAGATTAATGAACATTTTTCAGATGAAAAATAGTTCAATATTAATGAGTGGCATGTTCCATGGTATGCAAACATTATGAACTTCATTGTTAGTCATATTATACCCTATGGAATGACATACCAACAGAAGAAGAAATTTTTATCTAAGACTTATTTTTGGGATGACCCATTTTTATATAAATAAGGGAAGGATCTTATTATTCAAAGATGTGTGCCTTTAGAAGAAATTTATGAAATTATTCAAAAATGTCATAATTCTAATTTTGGGGGTCATTTTGGTGTTGATAAAACAACATAAAAAATTTTACAATCTGGATTTTATTGGCCTACAATCTTTAGTGATGTTAATGCTTATATAAAAACTTGTGATCGATGTCAACAAGTAGGCAATATTTCTAGGAGGAATGAGATGCCTCTAAATTATGTGTTAGAAGTTGAGATATTTGATTTTTGGGGATTAGATTTTATGGGATCATTTATACCATCTTTTTTTAAGAACGAATATATTTTATAGATTTGGGATGCCGAGAGTGATCACAACTGACGGGGGAATTCATTTCAGAAATGCAATAATGGAGAAATTATTAAAGAAATATTATATTAACTAAAGAACTACTACTGCTTATCATCCTCAGACAAGTGGTTTGGTTGAATTATCCAATCGTGAAATTAACAAAATATTGAAAAATCTGTAAATCCAACTAAAATGGATTCTCAGCTAAACTTGAGTATGCTTTATAGGCTTATAAGACTGCATACATAACACCTACAAGAATGTCCCCATATATGCTAATATTTAAGAAAGCGTGTCACATATCAGTTGAACTTGAGCATAAAGCATATTGGGTGATTAAGGAATTTAATTATAATTTAAAAGATGTTGGTGAGAAGAGATTATTGTAATTAAATGAGCTTGAAAAGATAAGGAATAAATCTTATGAAAGTGCTAATATTTACAAAGAAAAGATGAAGATGTGGCATGATCGAAGGATTCTGACTAAGAATTTTTTGTCAGAGCAACAAATTTTTCTTTATAATAGAAGGCTAAGATTATTTTCAGGCAAACTTAAGTCCAGGTGGATGGTCCCATTTGTTTTGATGAAAATTTAACCTTTTGGAGCTATGGATATTATAGATCCTAAGACTCATAACATATTCAAAGTAAATGATCACAAGCTGAAACCCTACTTTTTAGGTGACCAACTACTTTTTAGGTGACCAACTTAAATTAAATGGTTTTTTGATGTTGGGTCAACCAGAATAAGCACTGGTTATGTCGGGCTGATGTTGTATAACCAAGCGCTCTGTGAGAGGCACCCCAATTATCTATGTATTTGTTTTTATCGTTATGTTGTTTTGTGAGATTTAAAAAATTTTGGTAATATTTTGATTATAAATTAAGTTAGTGATAATTTTAAGACCATGAAAGATGGCTTAGACATGTAGAAAGAATGTCTGGATGTTAAGTTAACCTGTGCTAATTTGAGCACTGGCGCTTAAGCACCAAGACTTGGCGCTCAAGTGCGACAGTTAAAAAAACTTCTGAGAATTTTGATTTCTAGAAGTTCTAACTGCAAATTGATTGGCTTGAATGTGTAAGAGCAATTTCAAGACGAGCCTAGGAGTTTTAGGAAGGATTTAGAACCTACAAATAGAGGGGGTATGAGGAAAAATTTCACCACACCATCATTTTACCCTATAAAAGTGAGAGTTATGAAAAAGTCTTCTTGGAAAAGTGATTTGAGGAAGAAGGAGGAAGTAATGAGAAAGAATTTTATTAGTCAGTGCGCAAGAGATGTATAACAATTTTCTAGCCATTAGCACCGAAGGACTAGCAGAGAAGATCACTAAAATTGAGGCTAACATGGCTTCAATTGAAGAAAAAGTGATGGATGTTAACGCAAATCTGGATCATATGGGATGGAAACTAAAGATGCAATTTAGCCATATCAATTTTATAGAAGAAGCAGATAAGGCTCTATATCTGAAGAATAAGTAGATTGAAGAAGATTCAACCAGAGTTATTAATCATCATCCGTTCTTTCAGATATACATACCAAATGATGAAGGAGAGGCTAATGATAGGACAAAATTTGTTCCATCAACTAGAGAATGAAATTAAGTTTGTGATTAAGTTCTTTGTTTAGTGTTTGAGTGGTTATTGTTGTTTGTTAATGTCAAGAGTGCTTTAAAGCGTTTTTATGTGTTAAGTTTGTTTAGAGTCTGTGTTAAGAATTTTCTTATCTAAGACTATTTGGATTAAGAATTTATGTATTAAAAAATATTTTTAATCATTTTTGCATGAATATAAGTGTTTTGTTTGTGAAAAATTTTATGTATTTAGTGGTGAATCGAATAAGCTTAAATTAGTGAAATTTTGAGTTAGAAGAAACGAAGAGGGAAGAAAATAGTATATAGAATATTTTTGAGACCATAGAGGGTTAGTTGACTTAGGCTAGAGGGTATTTCACTTAAATTAAAAAAATCAAAAATTGTGCATTGGCGCTTAAGCGCTAAATCCCGTGCTTAAGCACTGACTAGATCGATAGACTGGCGCTTAAGCGCAAACCATTTGCGCTTAAGCTCCGGTTCATGAAAACAGGTTCGTGAATGGTTTTAAGTGAATTTTGGGTCTAAAAATCTCTATTTTTCCCCAACTTCATCTTCTACCTTCAGTTTTTCACGATTTTTAGGCTAGGGCAACACCTATTTTGAAGATTTCATGGTGGATTCAAGCCAATTTTCTTAGATTTGATCTTTTTAAGGTAAGAGCTTCACTTCTATGCAAAAATTTGTGATTTTCACCATTTATTTTGAGCACATTCATAATCTACCCGAAAATCACTATTGATGGTGAAAATTTTGAGAAAATTTGATGGAAAATACATATGAGAAAATTTGATGGAAAGTACATATATTTATTAGTTTAAGCTTTTAGGAGTTGAGTTTAGTGATTTGGAGATGATTGTGAAATTTATTTTAAATTTTACACATTTTTTTAGAAAATGGCACCAAGAATGAAGAGAAGCAAGGGAAAAGCTCTGTTCGATTCGAGTAAATTTGTCAGTTCGAGAGCTCAAGATCAGTATAGAGATGCACTGCATTCGAGGAAATTAATTCCTAAGCGATGTTTTAAAATTCTAGGAGGAGCTGAGTAGGAGTTGATTGTTAGCCGCCAGTGGGAATAGTTCTGTTGTTTTTCTGATGTTTTCGTGATCTCTATTGTACAAGAGTTCTATGCTAATCTCTCAGAGCTTGATTAAGGAGTCATAGTGAAGGGGAAAACAGTACCAATTTATCCTGAGGTAATGAATCAATTTTACTATTTGCCTCCTAGTACTTTGTGTTTTTATGCAAACTATAGTCCTACTGAGAAGGAGTTAGACAAGATTATATCATATTTAACTATTGGGAGAGGATTATGGAAGATTACAAATGAAAGAAGGGTAAAATTTTCTACTTCAAAGTTGGATGCCACTACAAAGGAATGACATTATTTTATTTATGCTCGTCTGTTGCCTACAAATCATTTGAGTGAAGTGACTCGAGAGAGAGCAACTTTGAATTAATGTATTCAATAGTCCAAGCCAATTGATATTGAAGGATTGATTTATGGAGTTATTATAAGTTCAGCCATTGTTGCTACTACCGCAGGTTTGGGATTTACATCCTTGATCTTTTCATTATGTGAGCAGGCTGGTGTTAGATATTTAGATATGATAGCTGGGTATGATAGCTGGGAGGAGATCCTACAACCATTGAAGCCCATTACCAGTGTGAATGTGAAGACTTATTCACATCATTCTCTTTTTGGTTAGAAGGGTGGATTCTCTAGTAGTTCTGCTGCCTTTACTTCATGGGCCTTTACTTTACATGCTTCTACATCACGAGGTCAGAGTTTTGGTTTTGATACTCAGTCATAGCTTATAGAAAGAGTATTGAATAATGTGATTTATATCAATGAAAAAATGGAAAATTTAGAGCATTTTGCTAAGCATATGAATGGGTATATAAGAATAAGAAGTGATTATGAGGAGTATAGCACAAAGCATCTCAATAGAGGTAACCGAGATGTAGTTTTTCCCCAGTACCCTAGATATCCACCATATGAGCCTGTTGCTACTTGGTACAATAATGATAGTGAGGAGGAAGATGATGCTTAGTTGGATTTGTAGTTCTGTTTTCTGTTTTATGTTGTTTTATGTTTATGTATTGGTATGAAATTTTTTGGGTATGGGTATTCTGTACTTTGTTGTTTACAGTTTTAGTTGTGTGTAGTTAGTACGTTTGAGTGGTAGTAATTGTTTTTATTGTGTTATTTTGTTGTATTTAGTTAGTATTTGATAAACTTAATTCTAAAATCTTAGAAGGGTTTAAAATTTAGCTAACTCGTTACCAGCTAGCAGAGGCCAATGAAAATGTGAAGGTACTCATATAGTCGGAGTTGTTATCTGCTACCTAAGAGGATAACCAAGCCATGTTTATGTTATACTCCACTGCATAGAAGTCTGATGAGTATCTGTATTTTAAGTAAAGGAAAATTTGATCAATTAAATTCTTACTCCTGTTTTTAATTTTTGTACTTGCATATATAGGATATAAAAATTCCTGCAAGCATGTTATAGTTAGTTTTCATTTCTGCTTATTTATATATGATGCTAAAATGTTTTATTTCTATTAAAAATTTAAGTTTGGGGGGATGAAAAATTTAAAAGAAACTTAAAAGTTTAATTGTTCTCAATTGTATTTAAAATAAATTTGATTTTGATTTGAAAAATGATTATGTATATGAAGTTATATTAGAGAAGTAAAATTTTGATATTAGAAACGAGTAAGATAATTTAGTTAAAATTCATAGTAATGAAGAAAAACTTAAAGTTAAAATTTTTTTTGTGTGAAAAATGCTAAATATTGTGTAACTATCTTTAGTAGGAGAAGTTGTATTTAAAAAAATAGAAATTTAGACCTTTTATTTTCAAATTAAATTTCTTTTATTGAAATTAATTTTCGAAACTATTATTATGTTTTTAAGTGAAATTTAAGTGAAAGAAAAATATCAACACTTTGCTTTAAGAAATGAAGAGTGGAATTCAAAACCATTAAAGGTCTATCCAGATATTGTAATCCTTGTCTGAAAAAGAAAAAAAAAGAAAAGAAAAAAAGGAAAAAGAAAGAAAAATAAAAGAAAAGAAAAGGGAGGAGAAACTTGAGGATTAGTGCCTAATCAAAAATTGGTTCCACATCTGATCTTTTTAAAGTATAAGACTTGAGAAACTCTTAAGCTTAAGGATATAATATAGTGAGTAAAATTATGCTTAATAAAAATTTTTAATTGGAGATGATAAAATGCCTAAACTCTATATTTGGAAAATCTAAAATATTTCTGAATTAGATAGGAACTCATATTTTCATATTTCTTAACATTAAAAATTTTTAAAGTTTAAGTTGACCTCATTTACTAATATTTTTTCGGGGTCGGACTACTATATTTCTACATCAGAATTTTAGTTACTCCTAAAGAAACTCATACATTATCTACTTATGTTGGTTTTTAAAGATTGAAAGGTCACTTGAGGACAAGTAACATCTTAAGTTTGGGAGATTTTGATACACCTTAAATATATAGTGTTTTTACACACATTTTTATACCTATTTTTGAGATATTGCGTTTTAATGAAAGGTATTTTGTGTTTTTCTTATAGGTACAATCAAATGGATAGAAAATGCTAAAAAAAGTGAAAAATTGTCAAATTTAGAGCAAAAATGAATAAAGGTGCAAAATGAAGAAATGTGCACCTAAGCACGAGGTTCCCCGTGCTTATACTCTAAAGTTGTTATTTGAAGAAATATTAATTGGATCAGAATTTTGAAGATGTGTAGAAGCAACCGTTGATAAAAACGTGGGACATAACTCATGGACACAAAAATTCATTTAATTGGTTTATGAGGAGACAATTTCTAGAAGATTCATTAAATGAAGACACCTTTTTGAAGAGACACCAAGGCACCCCTTGATTTTTATAAGAAAAGACTTAGATTTTCCAGGAGAAGAGGCCGGCAACCACCCACCAAAATTTCACATATACGCCGCCACCGTTGTCGGCCACCTTATTTTATTTTATTTTATTTTGAGTGTTAGTTTGTATTGTGAGAGAAGAAAGAGAATTTAAACAGAACTTCAAGACATATGGAGAAGAGAATTTGAGATAAGTGTTTATCTTTGTGACTACACTTGTTTTTTAATTTAGATTTCTTATTTGTGTGCATGATTTCTACTTTTGAACTCTTGTATGGTTGTATTTTCTCCATGAACTTTGAGAAGTTTTCTTGATCTTTTTTCCATAAAAATTATAAGTGAATAAATGTTTAAAGGAAGTTGTGTGAAGTATTAGAGTTCATGTTGGAAGTTGTGATGATTCAAGACCTTGCACTTCATTTACCTCTTAATTTGGCCAATTAAGAGGTTAATATCTGTTGTGATGTGAGAACATGTAAGATCTATAAGATGGTATTATCTTAGTCAACAAATGGTTAGAATCACATATTGATTTCATGAATGAGAATGTAATTCTTGGGGTTGAGTGCAAATAAATAGGAAAATATATTTTAAAGGGTGCAAAATTAGAGGACTTTAGAGTGATAGGCTAAAGACCCCAATTTGATTTATAATTTTAGGTTTTGATATGAGATGTTAGCCCCCAAGTGGAGGGAGAAGAGGGAACTCTAGAGTGAGAGCCAGTATCTTTCCTGCCCAGCCGGTCTTCAAGGCTATTCAAACTATAAATTAACCAATGTTCTTTATAGCATCTCTAATAAGGGTAAATAATATTATTGCTCCTATTTGACACAACACATTTAGTATACTTTCACAACTAAATTTCTTTATTTGTCACTGATTCATGATAAGGAAAAAGATATTTTACTTATATTGCTTTCATCTTGCAAGTATTTAAGTTAAGTTAATTAGTTTTTTATTTTATTTTCAATTAAACCAAATTACAAAAAGAATCGAACTTTCATTCCTATTTTAGCATCTTAAGTTTAAGCATCTTAAGTTTGAGTAAGAATATAAATTGCTAAGTATTTTGTCATCTAAAAGTGATCCTTCCCGTGGGTTTTCTATTTAGGACTTAATCAGAAAAATTCTATATTACTTGATAATGATACGTATACTTGCATAGTATTTCATATTGAAATATTATAACTGCAATCTTATTTGCTTCATAGTGAAAAATTTACTTAGCCTTTGCTTTGGATCAAGTTTTTGGCAACTGTTGCAAATTAAGAACATGTACTAAGGAAATTAATCGCATACATTGCATTTTACTTCTATAATTATAGAAAGTCAGAATTAGGTATACATGTCCATTTTGGGTATACTTTCTCTTATGGGTATACATTTTGTGGATATACATATATGTTTGGGTTTTTTATTCCTTTAAGTTTTACTTTTCCTTTTGTGTGGAGTTGTAGTGTGGAAAGTGGAACCCCTAGAACTATATTGTGTTTTCTTTTACTTTTAGATGATGATCCACTCTCCGTCCCCCACTTTGCAACTATTTTTATTATTAACATGTAAGGAGCCATGAGTTTCTCTTTTAATTAGTCATTCTAGCTAGCGCCAATTGGCAAGCCTATTGCCTTCTCTGTAGTTAAGGATATATATATATATATATATATAC
>NW_018164626.1:22004-27714 GCF_001263595.1 Phalaenopsis equestris | reverse complement strand
TTCAGGGTTTCTCCTATGGCGGCTCCTCACTGTTAGCTATTAAGGGTGGCAGAGGGCTTTTTTGAAGCATCCAGTTAGCTTATTTCCTCTTCTTCTCTTCTTCCTAGTGCATTTGTTGAGTTCTGCCCTTTCCCGGGTTGCGGCTTTTTTTAATTTTGAGGTTACTGTTCTATTGAAGTACTATTGCTAAATTGGGCCTTAGCTCATGTTTCTACCTCTGTGCTTCGTTTCATTCCCTATTGGCAGCAGACCTGCTAGCAGCTGACCCACACTTTGTGGGAAAATCTTATGCAGCTGTAAATGGCCTTGAACTTAGTGGCTCATCTCTTAGAGATAAATTGGTCTTCCCACAAGCTTACTATGATGCAATGGAAGGGAAGTTGGAACATGACTTGATCTTAAAAGGCAGCAAGAAGGCTGGTAAAAATGCAATTATATTTTCAGAACAGGAAGTAGCTAATCTAACTGAGAGTTACAAATTTACTCTAATTAGAAAATTCTTAATAGCACATCCTAAGATGGACTCAATTAAGAAAACAATTGTTGAAATGAAATTGGTTGAAAATTGGAAGATAGTGCTTTTTGATGGCAGACATGTAATGCTTCATCTTACCAAGGAGGAAGATTATGTCAAGTTTTTCTCCAAAAAATTAATACAAATTGAAGATACTACAATGAAGTTATTGAAATGGACTCATGCATTTGATCTCAAGAAGGAATTGCCAATTGTTCCTATTTGGTTCAAACTCCCAAATCTCAAACTGCATTTTTTTAACCATAAGGTGTTGTTCTTCATTAAGGCTCTACTAGGTAGGCCCATGAAACTAGAAATATCTAGATTTAACCTCTCAAGACCATTTGTAGCTAGGATCTTAATTGAAAGGGATATTGCACTACCTCCTATTGAGAAAGTTTGGTTGGGAACTACTCATGATGGCTCTTGGCAACCAATCATAATGAAACATCACCATTATTACTACACCCATTGTAGTATGTTTGGACATACTATGGATCATTGCTATAGATTGCATCCTAATCTCAAACCTATTATGGAAGGGAAAAAACAAAATATTATAGAAGAACTAATGGTGAAAAATATGGAAAGGGTATTTGAAGTACAGATCTTACAAGAACCTGTACAGACTGGCTGGATAGAATTGCCCAGGGTTGTATTGCTGTAGAGCAGATACAATTGATTCCAATTGATATGGCTAAAAGTGAACTCTTGGAGACAGAACCTATACCAGTAGCTGAAACTGATATCTCTCTGGAACAACAAGCAGATGACACTACACAATACCATGAAACATTGTTACAGACTACCACTAATGCTCCTCACCCCAACATTGTCCAAGAAATGTAGCAGACTATGGAGGAAGAATGAAAAATCCAAAGAGGTAGAAAGAAGAAAAAACATCCCTTGGGCTACACAAGAGGACACCTATATAGTAGATGCTGGCAGTTCATAGTCTACAAGGAGAGAATCCCTCACTAGGTTAACTAGGGGGAGATAAAAATCCCTCCATTATGATTAATCTTCTCTGTTGGAATATAAGGGGGATTTCCCACCCCCTTTCTCTAAAAAGGCTATCATATCTAAAAAAAAAAATATAAATTATGGTATTTTGCTATTTTAAAACCTTTGGTGCATCAAAACCCACTCAATTTCTCTAAATTCTTCCCAAGATTTGCCTTATTCTCTAATTTGAATAACAAGATATTGTTATTCTGCAGACATGAGTTGGGGTGTGTCCTTTTGCTGAATCACCCCCAATTTCTTCACTCTTTTGTCAATATGGTTGGTCAAGAGAGTATTGTGACAATGGTGTATGTTGGGTGCACCAAGACTACCAGAAGGGAGTTGTGGCATGATCTATAGCAAATTAGTCAACAAACTAATCAGGCTTGGCTTGTGGGGGATGAATTTAATTGTCTGACCTCTCTTATTGAAAAGAGGGAGGGAAGACCCCCAAACATAGGTACCATGACTGCATTCAATGACAATGTTCAAGCTGCTGGACTATTTGACTTGCGGTACAATGGACTTGATTTCACTTGGAGAAGGGACAAGCTGTGGGAAAGATTGGATAGGGTTCTGGTAAATGACAAATGGATTCAACAGTTCTTAAACACTTTAGTTACTCATCTTAGCTTGGTTGGGTCTAATCATAGACCCATTATGATCACCATCACTACAGCTCAACAAAAAATCAAGTCCTCCTTTAGATATTTGAACTTTTGGCCAACTCATAAGGACTTCATTACCACTGTTAGAAAAAAATGGAGGGACTGTGAGCATCCCAACCCACTAATCAAGATCTGGGGTATACAAAAAAAAAGTTAGTAAAGCTTTAACCCACTAGAATTGGAATACTTTTGGAAATGTTTTGGAAGGAGTAGAACAAGTAGAAAAAGATCTACAGGCTATGAAAAAATCAGCTTTGAATGGGCATGTAGAGGAGGCCACACTACTGGATGCAAATGAGAGACTACTTACTGTAGTTGCCTGACAGAAGAACTTTCTGAAATAGAAAGCCTCCGCTAACAAGTTCACTGATGGAGATAGGAATACCAAATTCCACCATGCTTGTATTAATTACAAAAGAAAATGTAATAGAATTCACTCTATCAAAGATAATACTGGCAATTGGGTAAGGGAGTCTGCTCACATTGCTACAAGTGTAGTGGATTACTGCCAGAATCTTATGAATGCTTCAACAAAATCTAAACAGCAGCTAGACACAGATTTATTTGATTCAAATCACACATATACTTCTGATGTTAACCTGGTTGAGGTTCCCAGTGAAGAGGACATCAAGCAGGCCCTCTCCTCCATTGATAGCTCTAAATCAGCTAGTCCTGATGGCTTCACCTCAGACTTTTAAAAAAAATCCTGGGACATTATCAAAGATGACATAGTACCAGCTATTCAAATCTTTTTCAAGGGAATGAGTTACCAATTACTTCTGTGCAACTTCTATTGTTTTTGCCTAAAAATCCAACATTGGGGAGAATTGGAACACTTCAAAACTATAAGTTTGACAAATTCTATGAGAAAAATAATAAGTAAAATTTTGGTGCAAATATTTCAACCAATATTAAAGCATATAATTAGTTCTAAATAAGTTGCATTTGTAAAAGAGAGGCTTATAGGGGATAATGTGTTACTTACACAGGAGCTGCTTCACGATCTGGAGAAACCTTGTAGGGGAGGAAACATGATTTACAAACTTGACTTACAGAAGGCATATGACATGATCAATTGGGATTTTGTACTGGAAATACTGGTGGCAAGAGGATTCTCAATGGCCTCATGTCAAATCATAAAAAGATGGCTTGAAGGGAACAGGAATTTTGTACTTGTTAATAGAAGTGCCCATGGATTCTTCAAAAAAAGCCTCTAAGGGTCTCAAGCAAAGGGACCCACTATCTCTTACTATATTCATCTTAGCCTTGGACTACATTTCAAGACTGTTGGATAGACCTAGCCACAGAAAAACTTATAACAAATATCATCATAGATCAACCTTTGATATTGGTCACTTGGTATATGCTGATGACATCATTATTTTCTCCAGAGCCACTAAAGCAGTTACTAAAATGCTAAAAGATTGTCTTCAGAAATTCTAAAACACTTCAGGGCTGACCCTAAGTATAGAAAATTGTCAAATTCTATTTAGTAAATAAGTTCTCCCTGCCAATAAGTAATGGATTTCCAATCTTACAGGTTTCACCTCCATTTCCACTCCTTTCAAATATCTGGGAGTGCAATTGCTAAAAGGAAGAGCCAAGCTCACTCATTTTGATGATGTTGTAGCTAGTAAAAACTCACAATTACATTGTTGGACCAACTCCTTTTTCTCTAATGGAGGCAAAATAACCCTCCTAAAAGCATCCTTACCACATTCCCTTCTTAAATCCTACAAATGGCAACCATGAAGAAAAGTACTTAGTTGTTGTTGGAAAGAACCTACAATAGATTCCTTTAGGCTAGACAGAAAAAATAAATGTTATGGGCAAGCTGAAAGAAAGTGGCCAAACCTTTACCTACAGGAGCATTGGTTTTCAAAGGACTTCAGCAACTTCAACACATAAGCCTATGCAGACTATGGATCAGACTCAGACAACTAGAAACTTTGTGGGCACAGTTCATGTCAGCAAAATACTATAGATTTACTCACCCCAACACGGTCTCAAGGAGATTGGGGGACTCTAGAACCTGGGGCAACATGTTTAAGGTGAGAGAAGATGTTGAAAAGCTATTTTTATGGAATTTGGGACAAGGAAACCTTCAGTTTTGGCTGGACAGGTGGTGTCTAGCAGAATTTTTGGATCCCCTTGATGACCCTGATGTTGATCTTATGATAAAGGACAACTAGGAAGGAAATTCTTGGTCTACAGATTTTCTTAAGACCTTCCAATTGAAAAATAAATCACACAAATCACTAAAATCCCCTTTGACAGGAGCAAAAAGGACAAACTGGTCCTATGTGTTAGCTCCACTCAAATTCTGACCAAAGCTATCTATGAAATATTGTACCATTGGGAGGAGGTTCCTTGAGGAGAATGCTTGTGGAATAAGTTTCTAACTCCTTCTAATATCAACTAATGATATACTTAAATTAAAGGGCATAATAGGCCCTTCCAGGTGCTCTTTGTGCAAGAATGATGAAGAGTCAGCTGACCACTTATTTTTTACCTGCCCATTTTCCCAGAAAGTCTGGAACTCATTGACAGTACAATTTCAAATAAATATCATTAATCTGGAGTAGAATAACCTCCTTGATGGAGGGTTCAATCCCTTTTATCACAGCTTGATTCATCTTGGCTCCCAGAAACCAGGTAAAAAATGAGGACCAACATATACCTACTAGGAAGGTGGTCTTCAATTGTTTATCCTTTATCATAAAACTAATTCAATTGAAGAATTTCCACAACATTCTAAATTTCAGCTGGGTTGTTGTAAGTCATAATTTCCAAGTGGTGAAGGTTTACTGGAAAAAGTTTATACAACCTTATGTTAAAGCTAATACTGATGGGGATTCTCATCAAAGAAAGCTGATATTGGAGGTGTATTCAGAGACCATCAGGCACAATGCTTGTTATTTTTTCAATCCCCTATCATTGTTGAGGATGTCATGGAAACTAAAATAGTGGAACTATTATGGGCTCTCAAACTTGGTACACTAAATATGTCGACCTTTTTATAGGTGGAAGTGGACTCTTCTCAACTCCTGGAGTACATAACAGGAAAGAATAATCCCCCTTGGCAAATAATGCAATGGATTAAAAGGATAAAGAACTTAATGATGGAAATGCATATAATGTTAAGCTTCAACTACAGAGAAGGGAATAGACCTTCACACTTTCTAGCCAAAAATGGAGCTGAGTCAATAAGGGTTAGCGTAGCTACCTCACCTTCTTCTTCACTTTATCTTTTGCTTCAGAGGGGACAACTTTAATGCCCCACATTTAAGGCTTGTAATATTTTTTTAATCTTAATAAAATTTCATCTTCTAATATATATATATATATATATATATATATTGCTTTTGGGTGGAGTTGTATGTGGATGAGGAACCCCATTTTGAGTGAGTAATGTACTTTTGGTTTTCTAGATTTGGGGATCTTCTCTCAACCAAACTTTGTACTCACCTTTTTGTGATTAATATGTAGGGAGCCAAATAATGCTCCTTCATTTATATATAGC
>NW_018164626.1:6803-21938 GCF_001263595.1 Phalaenopsis equestris | reverse complement strand
GTCAAATTGACCATGAGGGGGAAGGTGGATCCCTAGATCTAAAAACCAAAAAATTATATATTACTCACACATAGGGGTTCCACCTCCAGTCATTACAACATTACGGAAAAAATAATCACCAAAAAAGAGATACAAGTATACACAAAAAGTTCAAAAGTATACCAAAAAATTATATGTGTAATAGAAAATGAAAGATTTGTTGAAACATAAGCAGAAATGAGAAACAGGTGCACCACTTCAGTAGTAGAGATATTGAAGTCACTATCATAACTGCAGTAGTAAAATCCAGCAGCAAGGATATTGAAATGACTATCAGACTCCCAATAGCAGTAAGCAATACACATATATTCATCCCCATATGTAGCTGAAACAACATGTACCTCAACAATGCACATGAACCCAACAACAAGCCAAATTAGTGTTCAAATAGAGACCAACAGCTTGTAAATTAGTAAATAGAGAAACATTAATCATAAACCATAAAAGCATGGAAAGTTGTTGGTGGTATCCAAAAAAAATCTAAGTCCTAATGTAAGGAACATCTAAATTATCACCGCAATAGTTTTTTTAAAAAAAATGGAGCGTGCACTCCAAAAAAGACACCAATAGTATGATGCTTAGCCAGTCAATCAATTGGGGTATTGCTCTCCCTTTAGATAAAGTTCATGTTAACCATTAGCTGATGTGTGGAAATAATATGCTAGATTCTATTAAAGTTGCAAACTAAATTCCATAATGATTGGGTGGCTTTAGTCAACATCTCATATATAGTGATGTATTTTATTTCAATAATTAGATTAGAAAATTGAAATATAATAGCAATTCATAAAGCAAGCAAAACTGCCTAACATTTAGCCCCAATAGGGCATGTAGCATTCACGGGTCAGGCAAAGTATCATGATGGCGCCTGGAAGCTCCGCATCGGTGGTCGCCGCCAATTCTTGTCGTCATGTCGTTGGTTTGGTATTTTTGTTTGAAAGGAGTCACCACTCTATTTATCTATTTTATTGTATTAATCTCCAAGTAACTTTTTATTTTGAATCATGTAAAAGATTCTCATATGTTAAGAAACTAGAAGAAAGAAGGAAAAGGCTAAAATTAAAAACATGAGAAATAGAATTGACGAGATGGTAGTCATTATAGAGAAAATTATTTCTCATATAAAGAAAACCACATGAAGAATTTGGTAACTAGAGATTTAGGTATATCACCTATTCTGAGTTCTTATTTCTCCTGTAGAAGCAAGCTCCTACTGTTAATTACATCTCAGACAGTCAACACTCATTGTTTTAAGAAATGTCAAGATTAAGAGAAGAAACATCGAATGTTTATTCATAGGGTAATTGATTTCTAAGAATCTGATTCTACCCTAAAGGTTTTTTTTTGTTTTGTTTTGTTTCTTCATTTCATGTCATGATGTTTTATTTTTGTTTTCTCATTTTATTTGGTTTTGTTGTTGTCATTTAGTTGTTTGGGTTTTTGTTTTATATGTCATGTCGTGTCATTTTATTTTATTTTGTTCTATTTTTCATGTCATGTAGTTTTGTTTTATTTTATTTTGTTTGTCATGTTTTTTTTAGTTTGTTTTCTCGAGGTTTCGCTTCAGAATGCATTCTGCAAAACAAAGTTAGCAAACCCTATAACATGCAAAGTAAATATAAAGCTCAATTGTTTTGTCTCTAATGAACCTACAAAATAGAGCACGATTAGCATGAAATCATGTTTAATTTTATCAATTTAGTTGGTTAAATATTTTTTAAACGACCCAGCTAAGATGTCTATGGATCCTCTCGGGACCTTAAAGTATTCAAATCTACTTAGTCTGAAAGGTATTTAAACTAAGACCAGAAGATTCTTGTCAGCAACCACAGATTGCGTCCTCCAAGAAATCTTCACAGATCTTATAACAGTCTTATCACAGTTGTTCAAGTTGCGTTCGGTGATCTTTGTTCATTAGGGTTCAATTTAATTTTTAATTTCTTATTTGGATTTTAGGGGTTCAAAAATTTTAGGTTGTTTACGATTTATTAATGGGTTAAACTTAGTTATTTTGTCATTTTTTTATTTTATTATTGGGGTGACCCGATCAAGATTATATGGTTCCATAGTCCCGGGTCATTATGTTTGCAGTTTGATTAGCCATAAATGGTTGGAAGAAATTTTACTAGTAGCCATGGGTTACCTCCTCCAAAATATCTTCTCAAATCTAGTTGCATGTTAGGTTCAAATTTAAGTTTTAGTGTCTTTTAAAGTGAATATTATTTCCTTTGTGTTTATGTCAAAAGTTTGATGAGTTGTATTTTTATGATGTCATTTATTTTAGGTCTAATATCAGTTAGACCTAAAGAAATTTGATTGAGGTCCAATAAAATAGACATAGGATCTAGGTTATTGTTGATAAAACTGGAGGATTTATGTCATTTGGGTTCAATTTGGATAGAACCTATAGTATGAAAATGAATTAAGTCCAATTTAGATAGGACTTAAGGTATGAGAATGGTTTAGGTTCAATGTAGGTAGAACCTAAAATTTGAGATGGTTTAAGTCCATTGTAGGTAGGACTTAAGATTAATCTTGTTTCAATATGGATTGATCATAAGGTTTTAAATAGTTTTAAGTCCAATGTAGAAAGGACTCCTAAGGTTTGAAATAGTTCTAAGTCCAATGTAAAAAGGACTTAAGATTGATTTAGGATCAGTGTAGATTGAACCTAAGGATTAAATTAGTTTTAAGTCCAATGTGGTTAGGACTTAAATTTGATTTAAGTTTAATATGGATTGAACCTAAGGTTAAAAATGGTTCTAATTCCATTGTGTTTAGGACTTAAAAATTGATTTAGGCTCAATGTTGATAGAGCCTAAGATATGAAATATTTTTAAGTCAAGTGTAGGTAGGACTTTAAATTGATTTTTAGGTTCAATGTAGGTAGAACCTAGGGTATGAAACATTTTGATTTCCAATGTAGGCAGGACTTAAGAATTGATTTAGGTTGAATGTAGGTAGAACCTAAGGTATAAAATATTTCTAAGTCTAATATAGGTAGGAATTAAAATTGATTTTTAGGTTCAATGTAGGTAGAACTTGGGGTTGATTTAGGTTCAATATTGAACCTAAGATTTGAAATAGTCTTAAGTCCAATGTGGTTAGAACTTAAAGTTAATTTTTGGTTCAGTATAGATTGAACCTAAGATTTGGATTAATTTAAGTTCAACGTAGGTTGAACATAAATTCTAGGTTAGCTTAGGTAGGTTGAACCTAAGGTTTAGGTTGACTTAGGCTGGATTAAAACTAAGGGTTTGTGTTAACTCTGAGTTAGGTTGAACCTAAAGGTTTGAGTTGAGTTAGGTTCAATTTGGGTTGAACCTAAAGGATTGATTTGACTTAGGTTAAAGTTGGGTTGAACATGAGGGTTTGATTTGACTTAGGTTCAAGTTGGGTTGAACATGAAGGTTTTATTTGACTTAGGTTCAAATTGGGTTGAACCTAAGGGTTTGAGTTGGGTTAGGTTCAAGTTGGGTTGAACTTGAAGGTTTGATTTGACTTAAGTTTAAATTGGGTTGAACCTAAGGGTTTGAATTGGGTTAGGTTCAAGTTGGTTGAACCTAAAGGTTTGATTTGACTTAGTTTCAAGTTGGGTTGAACTTGAAAGTTTAATTCAACTTAGGTTCAAGTTGGGTTGAACCTGAAGGTTTGCTTTGACTTAATTCAAGTTGGGTTGAACCTAAGGGTTTGATTTGGGTTAGGTTCAAGTTGGGTTGAATCGAAAGGTTTGATTTGACTTAGGTTCAAGTTGGATTGAACCTGAACGTTTGATTTCACTTAAGTTCAAGTTGGGTTGAACCTGAATGTTTGATTTGACTTAGGTTCAAGTTGGGTTGAACATAAAGGTTTGAGTTGAGTTAAGTCTAATATAGTTAAGACTTAAGAGTTTAATTAAATCTAATTTAGATTAGATTTAATTAGGTTTGAAGTGTAATTAAACCTAACATGGGTAAGATTTAATTAATTTTATTAGGTCTGGTTAAAGTTAGACCTAATTGGGTTTATGTTGAATTAAGCCTAATGTAAATAAGGCTTAATTTGGTTAATTAGGTCTAATTAGGTTTAGACCTAATTGAGGTTTTAGTTTAATTAAGCATAATGTAAGTAAGGCTTAGGTCTAATTAGGGTTAGACCTAATTGAGGTTTTAGTTTAATTAAGCATAATGTAAGTAAGGCTTAGGTCTAATTAGGGTTAGACCTAATTGAGGTTTTAGTTTAATTAAGCATAATGTAAGTAAGGCTTAGGTCTAATTAGGGTTAGACCTAATTGAGGTTTAATGTGTCAAGTTTAATGTGATTAAGGCTTAAAAAGGGTTAATCAATTCTAAGTGGGACCTAATTAGAGTTCAATGTGTCTTAACCCAATGTTGTTAAGGTCTAAGGTGATTAATCATGTTTGATTGAGATTTAGACCGAATTAGGGTTTAATAATGTTAAGCCTAATGTCATTAAGGTTTAAAGGAGGTTAATTAGGTCTAATTGGAGTTTAGACCTAATTAGGATTTATGATGTTAAACCTAATGTGATTAAGGTCTAACAGAGTTTAACTAGGTCTAATTAAGGTTTAGATCTAATTAAATTTGATGATGTTAAAGCTAATGCGATTAAGGTCTAACAGAGTTTAATTAGGTCTAATTGAGATTTAGACTTAATTAAGGTTTATGATGTTAAATTGAATGTGATTAAGGTTTCAAATAATTTAATTAGGTCGAATTGAGGTTTAGAACTAATTAGGGTTTGGTGATGTTAAACCTAATTTCATTAAGGTCTAAGAGAGTTTAGTTAAATCTAATTGAAGTTTAAACCTAATTAGGGTTTTGTAAAGTGTGGGCTCACCTGGATTGAACTTCATTGTCTATGTCTTGTCTGTCCTAGATTCAGAATAATTTTAAGATGTCTAGACCAAAATGTCATCTAAATTTGATTTCAATATTTGGAATTTTGACTTTGAGTCTATATGGGTTAGACCCAATAGTCCTAAGGAGATAACTAAACCCCATGTCAGCTAGGGTTTAAGTTCACCCTATATCTAGTTTATGAATCAGACCTAAGGTTCGGGATTTGGTCAATCCTACATGTCATTCAAGGCTAAGGTTAAAACCTAAGAAATTTTAGTCTTTAAAATGTAAATTTGAAATTTACAATTTTGACCCTAAGAGATGAAAATGTCATTTTAAATTTTCAAATGGCCAAAAATTATCATTTTAGAGTTTAAAAGTGTCACTATAAATTTTCTAACCATTTTCAAATTTAATTTCCAATTTCTTAATTTTTTATAATTATTTTAAAAATAATTACAGAATTTGCTAGCAATTACAAAATTAGATCCTAGAGAATTTTCTTAACCTTGGAAAAATCAGAGGATGTTCCTAAGGATGGTCAAATTGACCATGAGGTGATGTCTTGAACATATGGTGATCATTTGGGTCTATGGATGACCAAATAGTCAGTGTGGTGACCATGAGGTTCAAAATTGACCATTTTGACCAAAGTTTGACCAATGTGGTCCATGATTGATCAAATGGTCTACTTTGACCAATTTGGTGTTTAGGTTGATCAAATGATCCATTTTGACCAATTTAGTGTCTAAGTTGATCAAATGGTTCAATTTGACCAAGTTTAACCAAAGTTGACCATTTTGACTAGGGTTGATGAATTTGACCAAATTTGATCAATTGGGTCAATTGAATGTCTGTATAGACCAAATGGTCATTGAGGTAACTATTGGGTCAGGGTTTGATCAAATCAGAGTTTGTCACAGCTGATCTAATCATTTTTGGGGTGTTATCATGGTTTGAACTCAAAAAGGTTTATTGGGAGTTAATCCAGTATTTAGAGTTTTGGGGACCCTAGATAAGGTCAAGATAAGTTCAAAGGCAAAGGGGTCAATGTTGGTAGACCCTTCTTTTCTTATTGATCATAATGATCATTTTCTTAGGTCTTTATGAGATGTTTGAGAATCCTAAGTCAGAGGGTTATTTAAGCCATGTCTAGTCTATAGGTTCCATTCTAGAAGCCTCATAAAAGTGAGGTCAACAAATAGGCCCCCCAATATGTGTGGAATACTGAACAAGTATGCCACACATATTGGTGTTGACCAAAATGGTTGACATTACCCAATGAAATTGTCAGCTTGTCAATATTTTTTAGGAGAAGAACATGAGCATACCGTGTCAGGTAGTTTATCATTCAATCTTTGATGTCTGCTGTGGAGAAGAATGTCATGACTTATGAAGAAGTCATAAAGAACAGTAAACTATAGGAAAGCCATAATTCCCTGTCATGAAGGTCTTACATCCTACAGTAAAAAAGAGAGAGTAGATGTCATATTCTATTTAAGGAGGTCTTATACTACTTCCCAAATATGTCAAATGTTAGTTTTTCTGTCTTTGAAAGGAATGTTAGGAGACTTATGTCCTATCCCAAAAGAAGATGCTAAAGGAATGTCATAATCCCATGTCAGGTGAGTCTTATATCCAATAGTAAAAGAAAGAGTAGATGCCATATTCCATTTATGGGGGTTTAAAACTAATTTTCAAAGATGCTAATGTCAGTTTTGAAAGAGGAATGTTATGTAAATTACATCCTATTCCAAAGAAAATACTAAAGGAATGTCATAATTCCATGTCATGAAGGTCTTACATCCAATAGTAAGAGAGAGAGTAGATTCCATAATCCAATGAAGGAGGTCTTACACTACTTCTCAAAGATGTCAAACGTCAGTATGTCTATCTTGGGAAGGAATGCTAGAAGACTTATATCCTATCCTGAAAGAAGATGCTAAAGGAATGTCATAATCCCATGTCAGGTAGGTCTTATATCCAATAGTAAAATAAAGACTAGATGTCATATTCTATTTAAGGCGGTCTTACACTACTTTTCAAAGATGTAAATGTCAATTTTGGAAGAGGAATGCTATGCGACTTACATCCTATTCCAAAAAATATACTAAAGGAATTTCATAATTCCATGTCAGGAAGGTCTTACATCTAATAGTAAAAGAGAGAGTGGATGTCATAATCCATTGAAGGAGGTTTTGCAATACTTCTCAAAGATGTAAAATGTCAATTTTGGAAGAGGAATGTTATGCGACTTACATCCTATTCCTAAGAAATAAGCTAAAGGAAGGCATAAATCCAAGTCAGGAAGGTCTTATATCTAATAGCTAAAGAGAGAGTAGATGTCATATTCTATCTAAGGGGCTTATACTACTACTCGGAGATGTCAAATGTAGGTATTTCTATGAAACACATATAAAGAGAAATGTATTTTTTCAAGGTTCTCATTGGGGATTTTTATTTTATGAGTTGAAATTGTCATTTTAAAATTATGTTGACATTTATTTTGGCTTTTCTGTACTTGCACATGCATCGCCTATAGTTGGGGGATCTTGTCTTTTATAGCAAAAATAAAGTTTTATTTCACCAAAAAAGATAACATATAGTGATACGTAAGATGTCGGTATTATATTACCATCAAACATCAATTCAAGCTGTCATATTCATCTTTTGTCATATCAGTAATCTTGGATACTACTAGACCATCCACGGATATCCTGCACTACGAGATACTTTTGGAAGTAAATTTCCTTCAGTATGACTTAGGTACGCAGGCATTCACAGGGTTTTCAAGGGTTGTAATCCTTTGAGTTTAGGCAGAGGTTGGTATCCAACTGGAAGCTTTTCAAGGTGCATCTTTCGTAATGTTATTGAGATCCATTGTCTGCTCACACTCAGTATGCAGTGCTTCGCTACATTTGCTCCATTTCCCTATAGGACTAACACTGATCCTCATGGGAGGGGAATCTAATAAGAACCACATATTTCTTCTGGGACCATTATCCATATTTCTTGTCCAAACATAATTGAACACCTGTTCAGTAAGGATAGTGTTTAGAAGGGTCTCTTGAAATCTTGACTGTCAATATGAGATGGGATACAATCTCCATCTTCATAGATATTGATGATACAACTGTTTGGAATGCAACTAGATGGCAATATGTCATAAGCCACCAATTGTTTGATTATTTGGTTAATCACAATGGGCATCGGTTCTATTTGTTAATGCTGTAGGATCCCTGGAGAGTTTCTATCTTTGAGCTTAGCATATTTATAGCAACATCCATACTGGATAGTTATTCATCCTTTGCCAACATATCCATTTGTTTAGTTCGGAGTAAGTTCTCCTTTTCAGATGTCCAGCTCATCTGTGATCACACGCTTCCATCACATGTTCAATGATAGTTGCTTCTTCATCCTTATCGAAGACTTTTGTGAACAAGTGGATATCTTCAAGTATGTTAATGGTACAAACATTAACATACCTATTTTGTTCAAAATAATGTTGTTTGATAGTCTGAATGTGCCTCAGCTTTTTTTCAGAAATAATTTGTTTATCGGTTGGTTCATCTGACGTTGCAAGGTCGAGAACCGATACATACAGACTTGGAGAAAAGACAATCTTTTCCATTGCTTCTTCTTCTTCAGGGTCCAAATTTTCAACACCTAAAATAGGATATACCTCAGCAAGCGTGTATTCAGCAATAAGAAACTGAAATTCTTCTCACTTTTCGTCAATGTGATCCGTGTCTCATTGTTCATTTTCTTTAAGTCTTTTAAGTCTTTTGTTTCAGTTTCATCTTTGAGTCAGACTCAATCTTAATGTAATCTTATTGACTCCAACAAAGGATGCCTCCACAATCCCTTGTGCAGTAGTGACTAATACCGATTTCAGTTTTTTAGTATCAAGTTTTTAATTCTGTTCTGTCAATTTTACTTTTCCTTAGTGACATGTCGTTGTCAAGTTTTAAATTCCAGCACAAGTAACTTCCCCTCTATTTCTTTTTTATTGATGATGGATAACAACATTCCATTGTACAATAATTTAACTTGTGTCAGATCAAAGTCAAAATGAATTCTTGACCCTTTATCGATGCATCGGCGGTCCAGTGCCAAACATACACCATCTCAAAAAGTCAACATAATTCTGTTGTTCGACATTTCTCCTGTAAGTTAATGTAAACAAGTCATACCTAGTTTTAAGTAAACAAATGTGAATTTTGAGAATTTTTTTTTGAAGATTCATTTAATTTGTTTTAAGATGTCATGCTCACAAACACATGTTTGATAAGCAAGAAGGAAATCTCAAAGAGAAACCATTGGAAAAAGTTCAAATTCATTTTATTATTATTTTCCCAGTTGACAAACGAGTCATTATTTTTCATGTCGCATAATATTTTTTCAAATACCGCCCATTGATTAGGCTTAAAACTCTTTCTCCTTAACAACCGACCAACTGATAGTTTCCTCATGAATATGTCTTTTCAATTACATATGGGGCCTCCCATATTGGTTCAAAAATTTCACTTATTTTTCAATGAGCGAGGATAGTTCCTTGGAGTATTAAGACCAAATCACAAATTTAAGATGTCCTAAGACAGAACAATTTGTCGTGGCCCTGTATCATTTTTGCTTGATATAATTCAAGATTTTTTGGAGCCTGCAAATGTTTTCCTTCCAAACTCTCAAGTTCTTCAAGTCATAGTCTTGCATTTTATTATTTAGTGATTTTGTTTGCAACCACAATCCTGAGAGAAGGAATTTGCATTTCAAGTGGAAATACGACCTTATAATCATATACCAAAGAAAACGGTGCTGACCGTGTTGGTGTTCATTATGTAGTATGATAGGCCCATAGAAATTCTATCAATCATTCATGTCATTGTCTTGGGCTGTTAGTTGATGTCCTTTTCAAAATTTGGACTAGTGTTTTATTAAAAGCCTTGGCCAAACCATTGGATTTGGGGTAATAAATTGTCAAATATTTCCAATCTATTCCATGTCTATGGATGAAGCTATTCATTTTTGTATTTTTGAAGGCTAGTCCACTGTCTGATATGACCCTTCGAGGAATTCCAAATCTGTAGACAATGTGCATTTTGAAAAAAGTGGAGAGCTTGTTTTGCTTTAATTTCTTTGAGCGGTACTACCTCTGCCCATTTGGAGAAGTAATATGTAGCAACCAAGATGAATCAATGTGCTTTAATGTCTGTGCTTTAATTTCTTTGAGCGGTACTACCTCTGCCCATTTAGAGAAGTAATATGTAGCAGCCAAGATGAATCAATGTGCTTTAGATGATGCAGGATCTATAGGGCCCACTATGTCTGTGTGTCAACATTAAAACGGCCAAGATGCAATTGTCGAGTGTAATATGATCCCGAAACTGTATATATGCAACAATATAACAATAATTCTGATTATATATTTCACTTATATTTCCTTTTTTTGTAACAAAACCAAAAACTTGATCTTGAAGAAAAATAAGAATTTAAGTTTTAATTTATTTATATTGGGATACTACACAAATATATGTATCGTTATCAAGTAATATAGGATTTTTTTATTAAGACCTGAATATCGAACTCACAAAGAAGATATGCAATTTGCACTATTTGAAAAACTTTCTATTTTAAAAAAGATAATTATTTAAACTAAAGACATTCTCGCAGTAAAGAAAGTTTAAATTTTTTTTGGTAATTTTAATATTTTGACAAAAACAAAACAAACTTAAAAAGATAACTTGAGTTTTTATAGAAGAAAAGCACTAAATATGAAAATAACTTTCTCCCTATCATGAATCAGTAATATGTATAAGAATTTTATTGTGGAAGTATGCATATTGTGTTGTGCCAAATAGGAGCAATAATATTCCTTACCCTTACTAGAAATGCTATAAAGAGCATTGGCTAATTTAAAGTTTAAATAGTTCTTAAGACCGGCTAGGCAGGGAAGATACTAGCTCTCACTCTAGAGTTCCCTTGATTCCCTTCACCTGGGGGCTAACATCTCGTATCAAAACCTAAAACAATAAACCAAATTGAGGGCTTGAACTTGTCACTTTAAAGTCCTATAACTCTACACCCTTCAATGAATATTTTCCTATTTATTTGCACTCAATCATATAAACTACATTCTCATTCATACAACCTCACGTGATTCTTTCCAATTATTGACTGAGACAATACCAGTCCGGTTCTTATATGTTCTCACAACAAATTTTAACATCTAGATTGACCAAATCAAGAAGTAAATGAAGTACATGGATTTAAATCACATAACTTCTTCCAACATTAAAGATCAATACTCTCCACAACTTCCATCCAACACTTAATTACTTATCATTTTAAGAAGAAAGATAATGAAAACTACTCAGAATCCATGGAGAAAACAAAACCACACTTTAGTTTAAAAGTATAAATCATTCTTAAACCAACAACAAGTCTCAATTAAAACCAAAAGTAATCTAAAACAAAAGATAAAAACTTATCTCAAGTCCTACACCAAACTCTTGAAGTTCTTTTGAATCTCTTGTCTCTTACAACACTTTCAATATAAAACTAAAATAAAAAGGATAAACAGGTGGCGCCTGAAAATCTCTCCAACCAACTCCCCAATTTTAGAACTTTCAAAACTTTCTCAATACTTTCAGGACCCCTTTCAAAGTCTCAATCTTCCTTCTTTTATAATTCTCCAAAAGGTGCCTTTGTATCTCTTTATAACGTGTCTTGATTCGATGTATTTCCCTAAGAGATGCATCCTTTCACAATAATTTTCATCCATGGTGGTTATAACCACCTATTAAGCCAATAGGTGCCTCAAACACAAAATTTACTCATCCAATAACTGCCACTGGTGCTTAAGCGAGGGGCCTCTGGTGCTTAGGCGCGACCTTCTCTGTTTAACCTACGCTTAAGCGTCGAATCTAGCGCTTAGGCGCCAAAACACTTTTGCACATTTTTCACATATTTGCTCCAAATTTGATCATTTTTCACTTCTTTAAGAATTTTTCACATTTTTACCTGTAACTAAATGAAAAACACAAAAATAACGTCCATTAAAGCACAATATCTCAAAAATATGTATAAAAATGTGTCTAAAAATACTATATATTTTAGGAGTATCAAAATCCTTCAAACTTAAAATGTTACTTGTCCTCAAGTGACACTTCAATCTTTAAAAACTAAATATGTATGATATGTATATGAGTTTTTTTAGGAGTTACTAAAATTTAGATTTAGAAATATAGTAGTCCAATTTAGAAAAAATATTTAGTAAATGAGATCAACTTAAAGTTTAGTAATTTTTAAATGTTAAGAAAGATGAAAATATGAGTTCCTATCTAATTCAAAAATATTGTAAGTCTTCCAAATTTAGAACTTAGTTCTTTTATTATCTCCACTTAAAAAAAATTTTAAGAATAATTTTACTTACTATATTATATCTATAAGCTTAAAATTTTCTCAAGTCTTATACTTTAACAAGATCAAATGTAGAACTAATTTTGGCACTAATCCTCAAGAATTACTATATCTGGATAGGCATTTAATAATTTTGAATTGTACTTTTTCTTTCCTAAAGCAAAGTCTTAATACAAAACTTTTACTTATAAATATAATAATAGCTTTGAAAATTAATTTTAATAAAATAAATTTAAGTATTAAAAATAAAAGTCTAAATTTCTAAAATTTTCAAAAATACAATATTTCTTACGAAAGAGAGTTACTTATATTAATCATTTTCTACACTAAAAACTTTTAACTTAAAGTTTTTCTTCATCACTCAAAAATTCAAATAAATTCTCTTACTCATTTTTAAAATCAAATTTTACTTCCCTAATATAACTTTATATACATGATCAATTTTTCTTTTCAAATCAAATTCACTTATACTTCATTTGAGAACAAATAAAATGAAAGTTTTGAAAATATTTTTCATCCCTCCCAAACTTAAATTTTTAACAGATTAAATAGTTTAACATCAAATATATATAAGCAAGAATGAAAATTAAAATAATTGCTAATATGAACTTTTATACCCTAATAATACAAGTTTAAAATTAAAAACATGAGTAAAATTAATTTTGATCAAATTTTCTAATATTTTCATTTCAATTCAACATGTAGAGATTCAATAGACTTCTTAAACAGTGGGTATAAATATAAAAGCAAACTAACACACTAACTTGACTTCACCATCTCAATATAAAAACAAACTCACAAACATGATAAAAGAAAAATAAAGAAAAATACAGGGTAGCTTTTTTGAAATTTAATATTTAAGACCTAAGTTAGCAAGATTTTCATCTTTTCAAAAGACATAGAATTAAGTTAAGTTCTAAACTATATAAATCACAAAACTCACAATAGTTACTACCCTAGAATTTTTAAAATAAACTACTAACTATCACAAAAAATCACAATAACAATAAAGTACAAAAGTCCAAAACACAATACATACTACATATCATCACAAAGATGCAAATGTAGCAGTACCACACCACATAGCTCACATCATAAAAATAAACAACAAATAACATATCTTAAGTCCAAAGCAAATAGTCTAACACATATTACAAACATAAAAATCTCTCAATTCTACTCTTCATCTTTGGAATCACCGCTATACCACTTTTCTGCATGCTCATAATCAGGATAATGAGGATATGGAGGAAATTGCACTCCTGGGTCACTCCGGGGTCTCCCTTAATTAGGTTCTCCAGAGATGAGTGGAATTTCTCTTCATAATCACGCTTTCTCCTACTATAGCTATCAGTATGCTCTGCAAAACATTCTAAATTTTGAACTTTATCAGCGATAAATTAATATGATCCATCATCCTCTGCAATAATTGATTTTTGGTCTCAGTAGACTCACCTCTAGATGTAGAAGCATGTGAGGTAGATGGGCTCGATGTAGAAGAAACATAGGTAGAAGCAGCAGACGTCTCCATTCCATAACTCCTAGAAAATCCTCCTCTCCAGCCAAAAATTGAATGCTCAGAATATGTCTTCACATTCACCTTAGTGACGGGCTTTAGAGGTAATAACACTTCCTCCCAGCTATCATATTTAACTCCAGCGTGCTCATATAAAGAAAAGATTAAGGAAGCAAATCCCAGACCTGCAGTTTTAACAGCTGTAGCAGAACTGATGATAGTCTGACATATTAAAGCTCCAATGTTGATGAGCTTTCCTTCCTGGATACAATAATTTAACGTCGCTCTCTCTCTGGTCACTTCACTGAGAAAATTTGTTGGTAGCAGACAAGAAAAAATAAAATAGTGTCAGGCCTTTGAAGGTGCACATAACTTTGAAGTTGGGAAGTTGAATCTCCTCTCATTAGTGATCTTCCAAAGTCCTCTTCCAACAGTCAAGTAAGAAATAATCTCGAAAACTCCGCTTCAATCGGCCTATAATTTCCATAAAAACATAACGTATCCTGTGGCAGATGATAAAACAGGTTGATTACCTTTGGTGAAAAAGGTACCAACTTTCGTTGAACCATTACTCTATTGTCTTTTTGCATAGAACTCCCTAGCAATAGAAATAACCGCCACAGCATAGAAACAGCAGAATCATTTCCACTGTCGGCGAACAATCAAATCCTCTATGTCTCCACCTAGATTCCTAAAACCCCGCTCCTAAATCAGTTTCCCTAATTACAACACATCACTGTACCGATCCTGAGCCTTCAAACTAACAAATTTACTCGAATCGAAAGGGCTCTCTACTTTGCTCCTCTTCATTCTTGGTGCCATTCTACAAATTTTATAAATTCCAAAAATAACTTCAAAAATCAAGTCTAAATTACTAAACTAAACTTTCAAAGTATAAACTTCACTTCCCATGCAATTTTCATAGATCTTTTTCTCATTTTTCACCATGAATAGTGAATTTTCGAATTTCTCCAAATGTTCTCAAAATACATTGTGAAAATCCAAATTTTTTTCATAGAAGTAAAGCCCTTACCTTAAGGAACTTGGATCTAGCAAATTTCACTTGATTCCACCAAGAAATCTTCACTTTAGATGTGCCCTAGCCTTCCAAAATCGTGAACTCGAGAGGTTGAAGGTGACGGTGGTGTTAAAAATGGTGATTTTTGGGCTGAAATTTTACTTTTAACTATTCGCAAACTGGTTTTCGTGAATCGGCACTTAAGCGCGGGCAAATGGCGCTTAGGCGCCTGCCTCTCAGGTTGGCTCACGCTTAAGTGCGAGATGTGGTGCTTCGGCGCCAGTGCACAATTTTCAAAATTT
>NW_018164626.1:4762-6763 GCF_001263595.1 Phalaenopsis equestris | reverse complement strand
CCTAAATGGTCTCATAGCACTTAAATGACTATTTTCAACTTTCTATAACTTCCCTCTCTCTCAAAATTCTTCATAATAACTATTTCAATTCGAGGCTAAAAATAACGCAAATTTTCACACAAACAAACTTATATTAATTCACAAACAAGTACAAATACCTTTAAGCTCTTAATTCTCACTCCAAGTAGTCTTGGATGAGATAATTTTCCTAAATGGAAATACACAACAATCATACAATCATTTTACAACAATCATTTTACAATTAAACACATATAAGAAGTCATAAATACTAAAAACAAGACTTAAACACTAAACCACTTGAAAACAACAACTTTTAACATAAATTCTAACACTAAACTTAATTCCATTCTTGATTCGAAGGAACAAATTCTTGTCTTTCATTAGTCTCTCCAGGAATATAGAATTGATAAAATGGATGGTGGTGACGAGCTCTGATACTATCTTCTTCAATCCACTTCTGCTTTATGAACATCACCTTATCCACTTCCTCTATATAACTTATGTAGCTAAATTGCATCTTCAATTTCCATCCAATATGCTTTAGATGTGCATGCAACTCAAGTACCTTGGAAAGCCATAGTATTCTCAATTTTGTTGATCTTCTCAGATATTCCTTCAATACTAACGGCTAAGAAGTTATACATCTCTTGTGCACTTTGACTAATGAACCTCTTCCTCATGATTTCCTCCTTCTTCTTCAAACCCATCTCCCATGAAGACATTTTCTCTAAATCTCACTTTCTCTTAGACTTTTAGGGCTAGAAATGATCTGTGGTGAAATTCCTTCACAGATCCCTTCTATTTATAGGCCTAAATCCTTCCAATAACTCCTAGACACGTTTAGAAACTATCTTGGCTTGTTTTTACAAACTAATTGGCAGTTAAACCTTTTAGAATATTAATTTCACACATGTGTTTAAATTGTTGTGCTTAAGCGTCGGATCTAGCGCTTAAGCGCCAGTGCACATTTTTTCACTACTCAACTTAACATCCAAATTCTCATTCTAACATGTCTTGGTCACTAAATAAAGTTTTAAAATTTTTACTAATACATAATAGTTTCAAAAATACTACCCTAATTTTCTTAATCACACACAAAACAACAATCAAAATAAAAACACTCCGATAACTATGGGTTGCATCCCAGAAAGCGCTTGGTTTTACGTCGTCAGCCCAACGTAACCAATGCTTATTCTAGTTGACCCAACATCATTCCATCATTAAGTTTATGTTGATCCCCTATAAAATAAGGTTTCAGTCTATGTCCATTAACTTTAAATCTCAAACTTAAGATCTTCAATATCCACAGCTCCATAACGATAAACTTTTATCACAACAAATGAGTCATCCACCTGGACTTAAGTTTGCCTGGAAATAATCTATACCTTGCATTATATAGCAAAACTTGTTTCCCTAGATGAAAATTTTTATTAAGAATCTTTTTATCATACCACATTTTCATCTTTTCCTTATAAATCTTAGCACTCTCATAAGATTCATTCCTAATCTCTTCAAGCTCATCTAATTGTAACAATCTTTTGTCACCAGCATCTTTTAAATTATCTTTTAAATTTTAATCGAACTTTTTAATCGCCCAATATGCTTTATGCTCAAGTTCATCTGGTAAGTGACAAACTTTCCCAAATATTAGCCTATATGGGGACATTCCTATAGAAGTTTTGTATGGAGTCCTATAATCCCACAAAGAATAGTCAAGCTTGACTGACCAATTCATTTTTGTTGGATTCACAATTTTTTTCATAATTCTTTTAATTTCCTAATTGGATAATTCAGCCAAACCACTTGTCTGAGGATGATAAGAAGTAGCAATCCTATAATTTATATGATATTTCTTTAATAACTTCTCCATTATAACATTTCTAAAATGACTTCCCCCTTCAGTTATGATAACTTTCGGCATCCCAAATCTACAAAATATGTTTGTTTTCAAAAATTTTGCAACACTTTGAGCATCACATC
>NW_018164626.1:4199-4553 GCF_001263595.1 Phalaenopsis equestris | reverse complement strand
ATATAAGCATTAACATCTCTAAAAATTGTAGGCCAATAGAATCCAGATTGTAAAATTTTGTATGTTGTTTTATCAACACCAAAATGTCCCCAAAATCAAAATTATGACATTTTTGGATAATTTCATAAGTTTCTTCTAATGGTACACATCTTTGAATTATTATATCATTTCCTTGTTTATATAAAACTGGGTCCATGGGTTATCCCGAAAATAAGTCTTAGCTTCAGAAATAAATTTCCTCTTTTATTGGTATGTCATTCCATAGGGTAAAATATCGCTAAATAAAGTTCACAATGTCGGCATACCACAGAACATGCCACTCATTAATAGTGAACAATTTTTCATCTAGGTCTA